>NC_139584.1:18805956-19101627 GCF_946808225.1 Silurus aristotelis
AAGAATAAGGGAGATGTGCAGAACTGCAGTAACTACAGGGGAATTACGTTGACCAGTCACACCATGAAGTTATGGGAAAGAGTAGTGGAAGCCAGGCTGAGAAAAGAAGTGACCATCTGTGAGCAACAGTATGGTTTCATGCTGAGGAAGAGCACCACGTATGCCTTATTTGCCTTGAGGATGTTGATGGAGAAGTATAGAGAAGGACAGAATGAATTGCATTGTGTATTTGTGGATTTAGAGAAAGCGTACGACAGAGTGCCACGAGAGGAGTTGTTGTATTGTATGAGGAAGTCAGGTGTGTCAGAGAAGTACGTGAGGGTGGTGCAGGACATGTATGAGGATGTGCAGTAGGAACGACATACTGGTTCAGGGTGAAGGTTGGACTACATCAAGGATCGGCCCTAAACCCGATGCGGATGATATTTTGATTTGTGGTGAGAGTAGTGAGCAGGTTGAGAAGAGCCCGGAGAGGTGGAGATATGCGCTGGAGAGAAGGGGAATGAAAGTCAGTAGGAGTAAGACATGTGCGTAAATGAGAGGGAGGGTGGTGCGGATGAACATGCTATGTGAACATGATGAACATGCTATGTGGGTCCTCGCTTAGGTAACCTTTATACACCAGACAAAAATACCCTGCGGTTTCTAGCCTAGCTAATCCGCTTGTTGTTAAAATTTTGCACACTCAGCAAAACTGCACCGGTTTATTCTGCAATACTATTCTCCAATAAACCTATCATACTCTTATCACAACTATCTCTATTTTGTTTGTATTATTTTTGTATTCTACTCTATTTTTATAACTAAAACTAGCTAGAAATGCCAGTAACCCATGGGATCGGGAAAGGCCAGCCCATTAGAATTTTAAAAGGTGACAGTTTAGTAGTTGAAGACAGAGTCATTCTCGATTCTTTGAGTACTGCCGGGAGAACAACAGTTCAATTTCGGCCTGTTTCAAATTTCCTTCTGGTGGCATATGTGTGAAATCGATCTGTAGGTGTTGGAAAGGTTGCTCAGGTCAATGTATGTTAGTTTTGGCACAAGTCAAACCTGAATCTAACACTAGCTTGGTTGTTTTAGCTACATCAGCAATACAGTATGATGAGTTTATAGCCTGTGTGACTTTAGCTGTGCTAATGTGTGACATCCCATGGTAATGCTTCACCAACACTATTAAAGCTAGTTTAGGCAGAGCAATTCTTTTCATCTACATCTCTAATGATACCAGCAGAATATGATTTACATTGTTTAGAAGCCCAATACTTTATGTCCTCCTCCACTTCTGACTCTGAAGTATGTGTTAGGTCAGGATCTCAGGATATTTTCTGTACTGTGTCCAAATCTACTGGTTGTTTTGCTGCTTCCTTAGCTACTTTATCCGCTAACGTGTTTCCCCGAATTTCCTCTGAATCACCTGAGGCATGTCCATTAACCTTAACTATGGCCGCTTTGGCAGGAAAATGATCAGCATTTAAGAGGTCCCCTATGAGATTAAAATGTGCTATGGGCTTTCCATCAGCTGTTTTAAATTGTCTTTGCTTCCATGTTTCGGCAAAATCATGCACAACATCATAATCATACTTAGAATCAGTGTATATAGTCACTACTTAACCTTCAGACAACTACCATGCTCTTGTAAGTGCGACCAACTCTGCAGCTTGTGCAGATGTGTATGGTAATGGTTTAGCTTCAACTATTTCATCAGGTAAACTTACAACTGCATATCCACATAAATACACATCAGAGGGTTTTGAACAAGATCTATCTACATATAGGCAATCCCCCCTTCCAGGGCCGTATCTAAAAGATCGGGCTTACAAGAGGTCTCTTGTTCAATATGCTTAAGCCAATCGTGTGCGTCAATGAAAGCCATCTAAGATAATAAAGTCTAGCACAGGGGTCACAGGTCGCCCACAAGCCTGTTCTAAAAATAGCTGTTTCCTACCTTGTTAAATCATTATTAATAATTATTGTGAGAAATACTGACATACTGAGGTGTCAAACTCAGTGTCAAATCCGGCCCGACGTACAATTATATCCGGCCCGCGAGATGATTTAATAAAGATCTATTATTATTGTTATTAATGTCCCGGCGATATAAAGCGCTGATGACACAAACTACAGATCCCATAGTACAGCGCTTCAGCTGTCTTACCGAACACAAGGCGACCAGGGAAAATTCCAGCGTCAATCGAGTCAAGCTTCTGTTGATGTATTTAACCCTATTGTAAAGTTATTGTGAAGCCCCTCACAATGGCGAAGAGAAAAGTTGATTCTGAAAACAGAACGTTTCAAAACCGATGGGATTCTGAGTTTATGTTTACTGACACTGCCGGTAAATACGTGTGTGTTATTTGTGGAGCGAATGTGGATGTAATTAAGGAATTGAATCTAAGAAGGAACTACAATACAAAACATCAGGAGAAGCTGAAGAACCTAAATGCAGAGCAGAAGATATAGAAAGTAGAAGAGTTAAAGAAAAATCTGACATTTCAGCAGAAGTTTTTCACCAAAGCAAAATCACGAAGTGAAGCTGGTGTGAAAACAGAGGAGAAATCAGAGTCACATCAGCCGGTAATTTACTGATGGAGAGTTTTTGAAGAGCTGCATGATGAAGCTGTGAGATGTCTGGTGTTTGACAGGAGATATTTTTATGGAGAGCAAAATATTTTAGTTGAATGTTTAAGATGATTTTTTTATAAAATGGCATAAAAGCAAATAAATCTGATTGTTTTGATTTGTTGTTATTTTAACATTTACTTAAAAGCACAATTTTTATTTGTTCAGGGCTTATTCGCAGCATGTTTATATTTCTAACTTGTATAATTTTGACAGGATATATTTTAATGGACAGCTATTTATTTAAAGTTTAAGTTGATTTTATTCTGGAATAATATTCCTGTCTCTTTTTAATTATATTTATGTTCAAAAAACATTGTTTTAGTGTGTTCAATAAATGTTTATCCTGTTCGACCCGTGATCTCAAGTGTGCTTTGAGTTTTGGCCCCCCTGTACTAGATAAATATCATTAATTAGATTAGATTAGATTAGATTCGATTCAACTTTATTTTCATTACACATGTACAAGTACAAGGCAACGAAATGCAGTTTGGGTGCTAACCCGAGTGCAATAACAGCAAGTGCAGGATATATAGTTTTTACATGAATATACATAGTTAAATAAAATTAAATATAGACTATAAACAGTAATTTAAAGATGTATCTGTACTATAAAAGTAGCATACAGATGAATATATATATATATATATATATATATATATATATATATATATATATATATATATATATATATATATATATATATATATAATATATATGTACTATGAATATAATTACAAATGAATATGAATATATAAGTACTATGAATATAATTACAGATGAATATGAATATATATGTACTATGAACAATAATATACAGATGATTTATATATATATATATATATATATATATATATATATATATATATATATATATATATATATATATATATATATATATATATATATATTTATATACATATATATATATATGTATTGTGAACATGATATACAGATGCCTCTTACTATACACAGAGAATGGGTATATATACAATGGTGATAAGTTAATGGTGAGCAGCAATACAAAAAAGAGCAGTGTGCAAATGAGCAAAGGTTTGTGTAAACAGTCCGTGCAATAACAAAGTATGAGGTGAAAAATGATCAGTGTCTTGGTGAGCATAAGTTTTTGTTCAGACAGTCCAGCAGGAAAGTGACGGAGTGTGAGGTGTGGGTGGAAATGTGGCTCATTTGTCTTGGAGGTGTTAAGGAGCAGGTTATTGTTATTGCACCATGTGGCTAGGTGCTGGATCTCCTCCCTGTAGGCAGTCTCATCGTTGTTGGTGATGAGACCGATCACGGTAGTGTCATCTGCAAACTTGATGATGGAGTTAGATCCATTCACAGGCCTGCAGTCAGAGGTGAAGAGGGTGTAGAGGAAGGGGCTCAGCACACAGCCCTGTGGTACACCAGTGTTGAGTGTGATGGTGTTGGTGCAGCTGGAGCCAGATCGAACCTGCTGGGGTCTGTTGGTCAGAAAGTCCATGACCCAGTTGCAGGAGGAGGTGTTAATGCCCAGATCTAGAAGTTTGGCTATTAACTTAGATGGATTGATGGTATTGAATGCTGAGCTGAAGTCAATTCAAGGTGTGAAACCACCCACTGGTCCAATGGCGGTCTCCAGAGGCATGGCGAAGGATTCTCGCGCGTTCTAGTCTTTCCTTTCACATTAGATAATAAGATTTGGATTAATGTATTTCTTCATTTTGGTTATTAACCTCTTATCTGACTCCAATTTGATAAAACATAATTAATATTTGCATAGGTTGTTATTTTACTAATAGTATAATTTGGATGGATGTTTGTTTAGTTATTCTGATTAAGCTCTGGCATTACACTCGTTCCTTTGGTTCTCATAGTCGCACATGATCCTAGTATGGGCCTTATAATTAATATACTGGTCAAAGGTCGTAAGCGAATCAGTATTGGTCGCTGCCAGAGGTTGGACTATACGCTTCAGCGGCCGCTCTCTGCGTGCTCAACTTTAAACATATTTTATTTAGTCCCCTTAGAGGTGACACTTAATTATTACAATAATTATTTCTAACCAAAGGCAATGAATAGAATAATATTGAAATAATCAGAGGTTGAGGCTGTCACTCCCAACGAAAACCTTAACATCTTCAGCTCTGCTACCTACAGCTCCACCTCATGTCTTCTACTCAATGCCACTCTCTCTAATCCATACATCCCAGGTCTCACCACAGTCCTATAAACTTTCCCTTTCATTCTTGCAGATACCCTACTATCACAAATCACTCCTGTCACTCTTCTCCACCCACTTCACCCTGCCTGCACTCTTTTCTTTACTTCTCTAACACACTCTCCATTACATTGCACTGTTGACCGCAGGTACCTGAACTCCTCCACCTTCTCCAACTCTTCTCCCTGCAACCGCACCACTCCACTGCCCTCCCTCTCATTCACACTCTGTCTTACTCCTACTGACTTTCATTCCCCTTCTCTCCAGCGCATATCTCCACCTTTCCAGGCTCAACCTATCCATCACCACTGCAAACAGGAAAGGGCTCAGGGCCGATCCTTGATGTAGTCCAACCATCACCCTGAACCAGTCTGTCGTTCCTACTGCACACTTTACTGCGGTCACACTGTCCTCATACATGTCCTGCACCACCCTCACATACTTCTCTGACACACCTGACTTCCTCATACAGTACCACAGCTCCTTTCTCGGCACCCTGTCGTACGCTTTCTCTAAATCGACAAATACACAATGCGATTCCTTCTGTCCCCTTCTCTATACTTCTCCATCAACATACTCAAAGCAAAGGATGGTGCTCTTGGATGGTGCTCTTCCTCGGCATGAAACCATACTGTTGCTCACAGATGGTCACCTCTTCTCTCAGCCTGGCTTTTACTACTCTTTCCCATAACTTCATGGTGTGACTGATCAACTTAATTCCCCTGTAGTTACTGCAGGTCTGCACATCTCCCTTATGCTTAAAGATCGGTACCAGCACACTCCTTCTCCATTCCTCAGGCATCCTCCCACCTTCCAGAATCTTGTTAAACAATCTGTTTAAAAACTCCACTGCCATCTCTCCCAAACATCTCCATGCTTCTACAGGTATGTCATCTGGTCCAACCGACTTTCCACTCTTCATCCTCTTAATCGCTGCTCTCACGTCCTCCTTACTAATCCTATCTACATCCTGCTTTACCAACTCCACATCATCCTCTCTCTGAATTTCCTCATTCATCAGATGCTCAAAATACTCCCTCCACCTTCTCAACACACTCTCCTCACTTGTCAACACATTTTTCTCTCCATCCTTTATTGCTCTAACTTGCAGCACATCCTTCCCAGCTCGGTCCCTCTGCTGGGCCAATAATAGTATAAATCCTTTCCTCCTTCCTTAGTGGCCAACCTCTCATACAGCTCCTCATATGCCTTTCCTTGGCTTTCGCCACATCGCTCTTTACCTGCTGCCGCATCTCCTTGTACTCCTTCCTACTTTCCTCATCACTCTGTCTATCCCACTTCTGCTTTGCCAACCTCTTTCTCCTTATGCTCGCCTGCACTTCCTCATTCCACCTCCACGTCTCCTTGCCTTCCTTTCTATTTCCAGATGTCACACCAAGTACTTTTCTAGCTGCCTTCCTTATCACTCCTGCCATAGTTTCCCAATCACCCAACACCTCTTCACCACCACCGAGCCCCTGTCTGACCTCTTCCCTGAACCTCACACTACACTCTTCCTCCTTCAGTTTCCACCATCTTATTCTTCTTTCAGTCCTCACTTTCCTTCTTTTCTTCTTCGCCTCCAAAACCATCATACAGACCACCATCCGATGCTGCTTAGCTACACTGTCACCTGCCAACACCTTACAGTCTCCAATCTCCTTCAGGTTTCATCTCCTGCATAGAACATAGTCCACCTGTGTTCACCTTCCTCCACTCTTATACGTCACCCTATGATCCTCCTTCTTCTTAAAATAAGTGTTCACCACTGCCATTTCCATCCTTTTAGCAAAATCTACCACTATCTACCCTTCCACATTCCTCTCCTTAAAACCATACCTACCCATCACCTCTGTTCCCTTCACCAACATGCCATTAAAGTCTGCCCCAATCACCAATCTTTCTTTCCTAGGTACACTATCTACCACTTCATCTAATTCACTCCAGAATCTTTCCTTCTCCTCCATCTCACAGCCAACTTGTGGAGCATATAGGCACTGATGATATTTATCATCCCTTCAACTTCCATCTTCACGTTCATCACCCTATCAGAAACTCTCTTCACCTCCACTACACTCTTACTGTACTCTTCCTTCAGAATCACCCCTACACCATTTCTTTTTCCAGTTTGAACCCACCTCCGATGTTCCTGGCCTTTCTCCCTTACCACTTGGTCTCCTGAACACACAACATATCTACCTTTCTTCTTTCCATCATATCAGCTATCTCTCTCCCTTTACCCGTCATAGTACCAACGTTTAAAGTACCAACCCAAACCTCCACTCTCCTACACTGCTCCTTTTCCTGCCGTCTCTGTAGATGTCTTCCTCTTCCCCTTCTCCTCCTTCGGCCAACAGTAGCCCAATTTCCAATTTCCACCGGTACCCTGTCGGCTAACGATGCCTGTGGCGGTCGTTGTTAACCCGGGCCTCGACCGATCCAGTATGATATTCTGATTTGTGATCTGCATATTTGATTTGGCACATGTTTTACGCTGGATGCCCTTCCTAACGCAACCCTCCCCATTTACCCGGGCTTGGAACCGGCACTAAGAGTGCACTGGCTTGTGCCTACCTAATGGCTGGGTTAAAAATTTTTTTTAATAAAAACAATCACCTTTTTTTTAATAAAAGAATATAAAATTTCTTTTCAAACCATTGATTATCACATTTTGCGATGAATATTTTCACTTTCAATGGTTTTTAGTTAATAATGCTTATGAATATGAAAAGTCATAATTTCACAATAACTTAATAATTAGTTTACCTATTCATTTCATATTTATAAGGGAAAAGTCATTGTTATGTCAAAACATGGTATATCATGAAACCATTTTCGTTCATTGATTGCACTTTTAACAATTCTTAGTGAAATTATGCTTTTGAATAATTTGCTTTTGAAAATTCATATTTTCACAATAACATGTAAAAACTTGTTTATTTCACGTTTATCATTGAATTATTGCACTTTTTAACAGTTTTTCGTTAAATGGTGCTCATGAATATGAAAATCCGTATTTTTACTATCACATTTTTTATAAAAAAGTCATATTTCTGTCAGAACGTGATTTGTACTTTTTTGTTTTTCCTTCACTTAAATTTTTTAAAGGTTTGCATGATCACATGATTTATATTTGTTAGGTTTCTTTTTTTTTTTTATGAAATTATGATTCATGAAAATTAATATTTTTATAAAAACTCCACTATTTATATGAAAATGTCAAATTCTGGTCATAAAATAATATGTGCTGTAGATTCGATTTTGATGATTTATGACTTTATAACACATTTTTCATTCACTTATTCCAGTTTTCTACACTTTTTATGAAATTATGATTATGAATATGAAAATTCACATTTTTGAAATAACTAATATTTTTGTGAGAAATATCTTTTTTTGGACAGGAAATGTTTTATATTATATCTCATCATACACATGTAAAATTATCATGGACAAGTTCATGCTGCTTGTACAAATACGCTTGGTTAAAAAAAAAACGCTTTCTCTTCGTCCTAGAAGCCTGAGACTTGCGGAATCGCTTTTTTAGCGGTTAATAAACTCATGATGATGAATATTGAGGAAATACGCTTGGTTAGAAAAAACCGCTTTCTCTTCGTCCTAGAAGCCTGAGACTTGCGAAATCGCGTTTTCAGCGGTTAAGAATCTCATTCTCGACAGCACATGGAAAGCTTTGACAAATATGTGCTGTAGATTCGATTTTGATGATTTATGACTTTATAACACATTTGTCATTTTCTTATTGCAGATTTCTACACTTTTTATGAAATTATGATTATGAATATGAAAATTCATATTTTTCAAATAACTATAATATTTTTGTGAGAAATATCATATTTTGGACAGGAAATATTTTGTTATATTATATCTCATCATAAACATGTAAAATTATCATGGACAAATGCATGCTGCCCGTACAAATACGCTTGGTTCGAAAAACCGCTTTCTCTTCGTCCTAGAAGCCTGAGACTTGCGGAATCGCGTTTTCAGCGGTTTAGAAACTCATTCTTGTCAGCACGTATAAGGCTTTGCCAAATATGTGTTGTTGTTTAGATTTTGATGAATTGTGACTTTATAACACATTTTTCATTCACTTATTGCAGTCATCTACACTTTTTATGAAATTATGATGATGAATATGAAAATTTGATGAATATTGAGATAACTATAATATTTTTGTGAGAAATATCATGTTTTATTGAGGAAATGTTTTGTATATTATATCTCATCATAAAAATGTAAAATTGTCATGGACAAGTTCATGCTGCCTGTACAAATACGCTTGGTTCGAAAAACCGCTTTCTCTTCGTCCTAGAAGCATGAGACTTGCGGAATCGCGTTTTCAGCGGTTAGGAAACTCATTCTCGACAGCACGTGCAAGGCTTTGCCAAATATGTGCTGTAGATTCGATTTTGATGATTTATGACTTTATAACACATTTTTCATTCACTTATTGCAGTTTTCTACACTTTTTATGAAATTATGATTATGAATATAAAAATTCATATTTTTGAAATAACTAATATTTTTGTGAAAAATATCATATTTTGGACAGGAAATGTTTTGTTATATTATATCTCATCATAAACATGTAAAATTATCATGGACAAGTTCATGCTGCTTGTACAAATACGCTTGGTTAAAAAAAACGCTTTCTCTTCGTCCTAGAAGCCTGAGACTTGAGGAATCGCTTTTTTAGCGGTTAAGAAACTCATTCTCGACAGCACGTGCAAGGCTTTGCCAAATATGTGCTGTAGATTCGATTTTGATGATTTATGACTTTATAACACATTTTTCATTCACTTATTGCAGTTTTCTAAAGTTTTTATGAAATTATGATTATAAATATGAAAATTCATATTTTTGAAATAACTATAATATTTTTGTGAGAAATATCATATTTTGTTGAGTAAATGTTTTGTTATATTATATCTCATCATAAACATGTAAAATTATCATGGACAAGTTCATGCTGCTTGTACAAATACGCTTGGTTAAAAAAAACGCTTTCTCTTCGTCCTAGAAGCCTGAGACTTGCGGAATCGAGTTTTCAGCGGTTTAGAAACTCATTCTTGACAGCACGTATAAGGCTTTGCCAAATATGTGTTGTTGTTTAGATTTTGATGAATTGTGACTTTATAACACATTTTTCATTCACTTATTGCAGTCATCTTCACTTTTTATGAAATTATGATGATGAATATGAAAATTCATATTTTTTAAATTATAATATTTTGTGAGAAATATCATATTTTGTTGAGGAAATGTTTTGTTATATTATATCTCATCATAAACATGTAAAATTATCATGGACAACTGCATGCTGCTTGTACAAATACGCTTGGTTCGAAAAACCGCTTTCTTTTCGTCCTAGAAGCCTGAGACTTGCGGAATCGCGTTTTCAGCGGTTAAGAAAGTCATTCTCGACAGCACGTGCAAGGCTTTGCCAAATATGTGCTGTAGATTCGATTTTGATGATTTATGACTTTATAACACATTTTTCATTCACTTATTGCAGTTTTCTAAACTTTTTATGAAATTATGATTATGAATATGAAAATTCATATTTTTGAAATAACTATAATATTTTTGTGAGAAATATCATATTTTGGACAGGAAATGTTTTGTTATATTATATCTCATCATAAACATGTAAAATTATCATGGACAAATGCGTGCTGCTTGAACCAAAACGCTTGGTTCGAAAAACCGCTTTCTCTTCGCCCTAGAAGCCTGAGACTTGCGGAATCGCGTTTTCAGCGGTTTAGAAACTCATTCTTGACAGCACGTATAAGGCTTTGCCAAATATGTGTTGTTGTTTAGATTTTGATGAATTGTGACTTTATAACACATTTTTCATTCACTTATTGCAGTCATCTTCACTTTTTATGAAATTATGATGAATATAAAAATTCATATTTTTTAAATAACTATAATATTTTGTGAGAAATATCATATTTTGTTTAGGAAATGATTTGTTATATTATTTCTCATCATAAACATGTAAAATTATCATGGACAAGTTCATGCTGCTTGTACAAATACGCTTGGTTAAAAAAAACGCTTTCTCTTCGTCCTAGAAGCCTGAGACTTGAGGAATCGCTTTTTTAGCGGTTAAGAAACTTATTCTCGACAGCACGTGCAAGGCTTTGCCAAATATGTGCTGTAGATTCGATTTTGATGATTTATGACTTTATAACACATTTTTCATTCACTTATTGCAGTTTTCTAAACTTTTTATGAAATTATGATTATAAATATGAAAATTCATATTTTTGAAATAACTATAATATTTTTGTGAGAAATATCATATTTTGGACAGGAAATGTTTTGTTATATTATATCTCATCATAAACATGTAAAATTATCATGGACAAATGCGTGCTGCTTGTACAAATACGCTTGGTTCGAAAAACCGCTTTCTCTTCGCCCTAGAAGCCTGAGACTTGCGGAATCGCGTTTTCAGCGGTTTAGAAACTCATTCTTGACAGCACGTATAAGGCTTTGCCAAATATGTGTTGTTTAGATTTTGATGAATTGTGACTTTATAACACATTTTTCATTCACTTATTGCAGTCATCTACACTTTTTGTGAAATTATGATGATGAATATGAAAATTCATATTTTTTAAATTATAATATTTTGTGAGAAATATCATATTTTGTTGAGTAAATGTTTTGTTATATTATATCTCATCATAAACATGTAAAATTATCATGGACAAATGCATGCTGCTTGTACAAATACGCTTGGTTCGAAAAACCGCTTTCTTTTCGTCCTAGAAGCCTGAGACTTGCGGAATCGCGTTTTCAGCGGTTAAGAAAGTCATTCTCGACAGCACGTGCAAGGCTTTGCCAAATATGTGCTGTAGATTCGATTTTGATGATTTATGACTTTCTAACACATTTTTCATTCACTTATTGCAGTTTTCTACACTTTTTATGAAATTATGATTATGAATATGAAAATTCATATTTTTGAAATAACTATAATATTTTTGTGAGAAATATCATATTTTGGACGGGAAATGTTTTGTTATATTATATCTCATCATAAACATGTAAAATTATCATGGACAAATGCGTGCTGCTTGTACAAATACGCTTGGTTCGAAAAACCGCTTTCTCTTCGCCCTAGAAGCCTGAGACTTGCGGAATCGCGTTTTCAGCGGTTTAGAAACTCATTCTTGACAGCACGTATAAGGCTTTGCCAAATATGTGTTGTTGTTTAGATTTTGATGAATTGTGACTTTATAACACATTTTTCATTCACTTATTGCAGTCATCTTCACTTTTTATGAAATTATGATGATGAATATAAAAATTCATATTTTTTAAATAACTATAATATTTTGTGAGAAATATCATATTTTGTTGAGGAAATGATTTGTTATATTATTTCTCATCATAAACATGTAAAATTATCATGGACAAGTTCATGCTGCTTGTACAAATACGCTTGGTTAAAAAAAACGCTTTCTCTTCGTCCTAGAAGCCTGAGACTTGAGGAATCGCTTTTTTAGCGGTTAAGAAACTCATTCTCGACAGCACGTGCAAGGCTTTGCCAAATATGTGCTGTAGATTCGATTTTGATGATTTATGACTTTATAACACATTTTTCATTCACTTATTGCAGTTTTCTAAAGTTTTTATGAAATTATGATTATAAATATGAAAATTCATATTTTTGAAATAACTATAATATTTTTGTGAGAAATATCATATTTTGGACAGGAAATGTTTTGTTATATTATATCTCATCATAAACATGTAAAATTATCATGGACAAATGCGTGCTGCTTGTACAAATACGCTTGGTTCGAAAAACCGCTTTCTCTTCGCCCTAGAAGCCTGAGACTTGCGGAATCGCGTTTTCAGCGGTTTAGAAACTCATTCTTGACAGCACGTATAAGGCTTTGCCAAATATGTGTTGTTGTTTAGATTTTGATGAATTGTGACTTTATAACACATTTTTCATTCACTTATTGCAGTCATCTACACTTTTTATGAAATTATGATGATGAATAAGAAAATTTGATGAATATTGAGATAACTATAATATTTTTGTGAGAAATATCATGTTTTATTGAGGAAATGTTTTGTATATTATATCTCATCATAAAAATGTAAAATTGTCATGGACAAGTTCATGCTGCCTGTACAAATACGCTTGGTTCGAAAAACCGCTTTCTCTTCGTCCTAGAAGCCTGAGACTTGCGGAATCGCGTTTTCAGCGGTTAGGAAACTCATTCTAGACAGCACGTGCAAGGCTTTGCCAAATATGTGCTGTAGATTCGATTTTGATGATTTATGACTTTATAACACATTTTTTATTCACTTATTGCCGTTTTCTACACTTTTTATGAAATTATGATTATGAATATAAAAATTCATATTTTTGAAATAACTAATATTTTTGTAAAAAAAATATCATGTTTTGTTGAGGAAATGTTTTGTTATATTATATCTCATCATAAAAATGTAAAATTATCATGGACAAGTTCATGCTGCTTGAACAAATTCGCTTGGTTCGAAAAACCGCTTTTTCTTCGTCCTAGAAGCCTGAGACTTGCGGAATCGCGTTTTCAGCGATTAAGAAACTCATTCTCGACAGCACGTGCAAGGCTTTGCCAAATATGTGCTGTAGATTCGATTTTGATGATTTATGACTTTATAACACATTTTTCATTCACTTATTGCAGTTTTCTACACTTTTTATGAAATTATGATTATGAATATAAAAATTCATATTTTTGAAATAACTAATATTTTTGTGAAAAATATCATATTTTGGACAGGAAATGTTTTGTTATATTATATCTCATCATAAACATGTAAAATTATCATGGACAAATGCGTGCTGCTTGTACAAATACGCTTGGTTCGAAAAACCGCTTTCTCTTCGCCCTGGAAGCCTGAGACTTGCGGAATCGAGTTTTCAGCGGTTTAGAAACTCATTCTTGACAGCACGTATAAGGCTTTGCCAAATATGTGTTGTTGTTTAGATTTTGATGAATTGTGACTTTATAACACATTTTTCATTCACTTATTGCAGTCATCTTCACTTTTTGTGAAATTATGATGATGAATATGAAAATTCATATTTTTTAAATTATAATATTTTGTGAGAAATATCATATTTTGTTGAGGAAATGTTTTGTTATATTATATCTCATCATAAACATGTAAAATTATCATGGACAAATGCATGCTGCTTGTACAAATACGCTTGGTTCGAAAAACCGCTTTCTTTTCGTCCTAGAAGCCTGAGACTTGCGGAATCGCGTTTTCAGCGGTTAAGAAAGTCATTCTCGACAGCACGTGCAAGGCTTTGCCAAATATGTGCTGTAGATTCGATTTTGATGATTTATGACTTTATAACACATTTTTCATTCACTTATTGCAGTTTTCTACACTTTTTATGAAATTATGATTATGAATATGAAAATTCATATTTTTGAAATAACTATAATATTTTTGTGAGAAATATCATATTTTGGACGGGAAATGTTTTGTTATATTATATCTCATCATAAACATGTAAAATTATCATGGACAAATGCGTGCTGCTTGTACAAATACGCTTGGTTCGAAAAACCGCTTTCTCTTCGCCCTAGAAGCCTGAGACTTGCGGAATCGCGTTTTCAGCGGTTTAGAAACTCATTCTTGACAGCACGTATAAGGCTTTGCCAAATATGTGTTGTTGTTTAGATTTTGATGAATTGTGACTTTATAACACATTTTTCATTCACTTATTGCAGTCATCTTCACTTTTTATGAAATTATGATGAATATAAAAATTCATATTTTTTAAATAACTATAATATTTTGTGAGAAATATCATATTTTGTTTAGGAAATGATTTGTTATATTATTTCTCATCATAAACATGTAAAATTATCATGGACAAGTTCATGCTGCTTGTACAAATACGCTTGGTTAAAAAAAACGCTTTCTCTTCGTCCTAGAAGCCTGAGACTTGAGGAATCGCTTTTTTAGCGGTTAAGAAACGTATTCTCGACAGCACGTGCAAGGCTTTGCCAAATATGTGCTGTAGATTCGATTTTGATGATTTATGACTTTATAACACATTTTTCATTCACTTATTGCAGTTTTCTAAACTTTTTATGAAATTATGATTATAAATATGAAAATTCATATTTTTGAAATAACTATAATATTTTTGTGAGAAATATCATATTTTGGACAGGAAATGTTTTGTTATATTATATCTCATCATAAACATGTAAAATTATCATGGACAAATGCGTGCTGCTTGTACAAATACGCTTGGTTCGAAAAACCGCTTTCTCTTCGCCCTAGAAGCCTGAGACTTGCGGAATCGCGTTTTCAGCGGTTTAGAAACTCATTCTTGACAGCACGTATAAGGCTTTGCCAAATATGTGTTGTTTAGATTTTGATGAATTGTGACTTTATAACACATTTTTCATTCACTTATTGCAGTCATCTACACTTTTTGTGAAATTATGATGATGAATATGAAAATTCATATTTTTTAAATTATAATATTTTGTGAGAAATATCATATTTTGTTGAGTAAATGTTTTGTTATATTATATCTCATCATAAACATGTAAAATTATCATGGACAAATGCATGCTGCTTGTACAAATACGCTTGGTTCGAAAAACCGCTTTCTTTTCGTCCTAGAAGCCTGAGACTTGCGGAATCGCGTTTTCAGCGGTTAAGAAAGTCATTCTCGACAGCACGTGCAAGGCTTTGCCAAATATGTGCTGTAGATTCGATTTTGATGATTTATGACTTTCTAACACATTTTTCATTCACTTATTGCAGTTTTCTACACTTTTTATGAAATTATGATTATGAATATGAAAATTCATATTTTTGAAATAACTATAATATTTTTGTGAGAAATATCATATTTTGGACGGGAAATGTTTTGTTATATTATATCTCATCATAAACATGTAAAATTATCATGGACAAATGCGTGCTGCTTGTACAAATACGCTTGGTTCGAAAAACCGCTTTCTCTTCGCCCTAGAAGCCTGAGACTTGCGGAATCGCGTTTTCAGCGGTTTAGAAACTCATTCTTGACAGCACGTATAAGGCTTTGCCAAATATGTGTTGTTGTTTAGATTTTGATGAATTGTGACTTTATAACACATTTTTCATTCACTTATTGCAGTCATCTTCACTTTTTATGAAATTATGATGATGAATATAAAAATTCATATTTTTTAAATAACTATAATATTTTGTGAGAAATATCATATTTTGTTGAGGAAATGATTTGTTATATTATTTCTCATCATAAACATGTAAAATTATCATGGACAAGTTCATGCTGCTTGTACAAATACGCTTGGTTAAAAAAAACGCTTTCTCTTCGTCCTAGAAGCCTGAGACTTGAGGAATCGCTTTTTTAGCGGTTAAGAAACTCATTCTCGACAGCACGTGCAAGGCTTTGCCAAATATGTGCTGTAGATTCGATTTTGATGATTTATGACTTTATAACACATTTTTCATTCACTTATTGCAGTTTTCTAAAGTTTTTATGAAATTATGATTATAAATATGAAAATTCATATTTTTGAAATAACTATAATATTTTTGTGAGAAATATCATATTTTGGACAGGAAATGTTTTGTTATATTATATCTCATCATAAACATGTAAAATTATCATGGACAAATGCGTGCTGCTTGTACAAATACGCTTGGTTCGAAAAACCGCTTTCTCTTCGCCCTAGAAGCCTGAGACTTGCGGAATCGCGTTTTCAGCGGTTTAGAAACTCATTCTTGACAGCACGTATAAGGCTTTGCCAAATATGTGTTGTTGTTTAGATTTTGATGAATTGTGACTTTATAACACATTTTTCATTCACTTATTGCAGTCATCTACACTTTTTATGAAATTATGATGATGAATAAGAAAATTTGATGAATATTGAGATAACTATAATATTTTTGTGAGAAATATCATGTTTTATTGAGGAAATGTTTTGTATATTATATCTCATCATAAAAATGTAAAATTGTCATGGACAAGTTCATGCTGCCTGTACAAATACGCTTGGTTCGAAAAACCGCTTTCTCTTCGTCCTAGAAGCCTGAGACTTGCGGAATCGCGTTTTCAGCGGTTAGGAAACTCATTCTAGACAGCACGTGCAAGGCTTTGCCAAATATGTGCTGTAGATTCGATTTTGATGATTTATGACTTTATAACACATTTTTTATTCACTTATTGCCGTTTTCTACACTTTTTATGAAATTATGATTATGAATATAAAAATTCATATTTTTGAAATAACTAATATTTTTGTAAAAAAAATATCATGTTTTGTTGAGGAAATGTTTTGTTATATTATATCTCATCATAAAAATGTAAAATTATCATGGACAAGTTCATGCTGCTTGAACAAATTCGCTTGGTTCGAAAAACCGCTTTTTCTTCGTCCTAGAAGCCTGAGACTTGCGGAATCGCGTTTTCAGCGATTAAGAAACTCATTCTCGACAGCACGTGCAAGGCTTTGCCAAATATGTGCTGTAGATTCGATTTTGATGATTTATGACTTTATAACACATTTTTCATTCACTTATTGCAGTTTTCTACACTTTTTATGAAATTATGATTATGAATATAAAAATTCATATTTTTGAAATAACTAATATTTTTGTGAAAAATATCATATTTTGGACAGGAAATGTTTTGTTATATTATATCTCATCATAAACATGTAAAATTATCATGGACAAATGCGTGCTGCTTGTACAAATACGCTTGGTTCGAAAAACCGCTTTCTCTTCGCCCTGGAAGCCTGAGACTTGCGGAATCGAGTTTTCAGCGGTTTAGAAACTCATTCTTGACAGCACGTATAAGGCTTTGCCAAATATGTGTTGTTGTTTAGATTTTGATGAATTGTGACTTTATAACACATTTTTCATTCACTTATTGCAGTCATCTTCACTTTTTGTGAAATTATGATGATGAATATGAAAATTCATATTTTTTAAATTATAATATTTTGTGAGAAATATCATATTTTGTTGAGGAAATGTTTTGTTATATTATATCTCATCATAAACATGTAAAATTATCATGGACAAATGCATGCTGCTTGTACAAATACGCTTGGTTCGAAAAACCGCTTTCTTTTCGTCCTAGAAGCCTGAGACTTGCGGAATCGCGTTTTCAGCGGTTAAGAAAGTCATTCTCGACAGCACGTGCAAGGCTTTGCCAAATATGTGCTGTAGATTCGATTTTGATGATTTATGACTTTATAACACATTTTTCATTCACTTATTGCAGTTTTCTACACTTTTTATGAAATTATGATTATGAATATGAAAATTCATATTTTTGAAATAACTATAATATTTTTGTGAGAAATATCATATTTTGGACGGGAAATGTTTTGTTATATTATATCTCATCATAAACATGTAAAATTATCATGGACAAATGCGTGCTGCTTGTACAAATACGCTTGGTTCGAAAAACCGCTTTCTCTTCGCCCTAGAAGCCTGAGACTTGCGGAATCGCGTTTTCAGCGGTTTAGAAACTCATTCTTGACAGCACGTATAAGGCTTTGCCAAATATGTGTTGTTGTTTAGATTTTGATGAATTGTGACTTTATAACACATTTTTCATTCACTTATTGCAGTCATCTTCACTTTTTATGAAATTATGATGAATATAAAAATTCATATTTTTTAAATAACTATAATATTTTGTGAGAAATATCATATTTTGTTTAGGAAATGATTTGTTATATTATTTCTCATCATAAACATGTAAAATTATCATGGACAAGTTCATGCTGCTTGTACAAATACGCTTGGTTAAAAAAAACGCTTTCTCTTCGTCCTAGAAGCCTGAGACTTGAGGAATCGCTTTTTTAGCGGTTAAGAAACGTATTCTCGACAGCACGTGCAAGGCTTTGCCAAATATGTGCTGTAGATTCGATTTTGATGATTTATGACTTTATAACACATTTTTCATTCACTTATTGCAGTTTTCTAAACTTTTTATGAAATTATGATTATAAATATGAAAATTCATATTTTTGAAATAACTATAATATTTTTGTGAGAAATATCATATTTTGGACAGGAAATGTTTTGTTATATTATATCTCATCATAAACATGTAAAATTATCATGGACAAATGCGTGCTGCTTGTACAAATACGCTTGGTTCGAAAAACCGCTTTCTCTTCGCCCTAGAAGCCTGAGACTTGCGGAATCGCGTTTTCAGCGGTTTAGAAACTCATTCTTGACAGCACGTATAAGGCTTTGCCAAATATGTGTTGTTTAGATTTTGATGAATTGTGACTTTATAACACATTTTTCATTCACTTATTGCAGTCATCTACACTTTTTGTGAAATTATGATGATGAATATGAAAATTCATATTTTTTAAATTATAATATTTTGTGAGAAATATCATATTTTGTTGAGTAAATGTTTTGTTATATTATATCTCATCATAAACATGTAAAATTATCATGGACAAATGCATGCTGCTTGTACAAATACGCTTGGTTCGAAAAACCGCTTTCTTTTCGTCCTAGAAGCCTGAGACTTGCGGAATCGCGTTTTCAGCGGTTAAGAAAGTCATTCTCGACAGCACGTGCAAGGCTTTGCCAAATATGTGCTGTAGATTCGATTTTGATGATTTATGACTTTCTAACACATTTTTCATTCACTTATTGCAGTTTTCTACACTTTTTATGAAATTATGATTATGAATATGAAAATTCATATTTTTGAAATAACTATAATATTTTTGTGAGAAATATCATATTTTGGACGGGAAATGTTTTGTTATATTATATCTCATCATAAACATGTAAAATTATCATGGACAAATGCGTGCTGCTTGTACAAATACGCTTGGTTCGAAAAACCGCTTTCTCTTCGCCCTAGAAGCCTGAGACTTGCGGAATCGCGTTTTCAGCGGTTTAGAAACTCATTCTTGACAGCACGTATAAGGCTTTGCCAAATATGTGTTGTTGTTTAGATTTTGATGAATTGTGACTTTATAACACATTTTTCATTCACTTATTGCAGTCATCTTCACTTTTTATGAAATTATGATGAATATAAAAATTCATATTTTTTAAATAACTATAATATTTTGTGAGAAATATCATATTTTGTTGAGGAAATGATTTGTTATATTATTTCTCATCATAAACATGTAAAATTATCATGGACAAGTTCATGCTGCTTGTACAAATACGCTTGGTTAAAAAAAACGCTTTCTCTTCGTCCTAGAAGCCTGAGACTTGAGGAATCGCTTTTTTAGCGGTTAAGAAACTCATTCTCGACAGCACGTGCAAGGCTTTGCCAAATATGTGCTGTAGATTCGATTTTGATGATTTATGACTTTATAACACATTTTTCATTCACTTATTGCAGTTTTCTAAAGTTTTTATGAAATTATGATTATAAATATGAAAATTCATCTTTTTGAAATAACTATAATATTTTTGTGAGAAATATCATATTTTGGACAGGAAATGTTTTGTTATATTATATCTCATCATAAACATGTAAAATTATCATGGACAAATGCGTGCTGCTTGTACAAATACGCTTGGTTCGAAAAACCGCTTTCTCTTCGCCCTAGAAGCCTGAGACTTGCGGAATCGCGTTTTCAGCGGTTTAGAAACTCATTCTTGACAGCACGTATAAGGCATTGCCAAATATGTGTTGTTGTTTAGATTTTGATGAATTGTGACTTTATAACACATTTTTCATTCACTTATTGCAGTCATCTACACTTTTTATGAAATTATGATGATGAATAAGAAAATTTGATGAATATTGAGATAACTATAATATTTTTGTGAGAAATATCATGTTTTATTGAGGAAATGTTTTGTATATTATATCTCATCATAAAAATGTAAAATTGTCATGGACAAGTTCATGCTGCCTGTACAAATACGCTTGGTTCGAAAAACCGCTTTCTCTTCGTCCTAGAAGCCTGAGACTTGCGGAATCGCGTTTTCAGCGGTTAGGAAACTCATTCTAGACAGCACGTGCAAGGCTTTGCCAAATATGTGCTGTAGATTCGATTTTGATGATTTATGACTTTATAACACATTTTTTATTCACTTATTGCCGTTTTCTACACTTTTTATGAAATTATGATTATGAATATAAAAATTCATATTTTTGAAATAACTAATATTTTTGTAAAAAAAATATCATGTTTTGTTGAGGAAATGTTTTGTTATATTATATCTCATCATAAAAATGTAAAATTATCATGGACAAGTTCATGCTGCTTGAACAAATTCGCTTGGTTCGAAAAACCGCTTTTTCTTCGTCCTAGAAGCCTGAGACTTGCGGAATCGCGTTTTCAGCGATTAAGAAACTCATTCTCGACAGCACGTGCAAGGCTTTGCCAAATATGTGCTGTAGATTCGATTTTGATGATTTATGACTTTATAACACATTTTTCATTCACTTATTGCAGTTTTCTACACTTTTTATGAAATTATGATTATGAATATAAAAATTCATATTTTTGAAATAACTAATATTTTTGTGAAAAATATCATATTTTGGACAGGAAATGTTTTGTTATATTATATCTCATCATAAACATGTAAAATTATCATGGACAAATGCGTGCTGCTTGTACAAATACGCTTGGTTCGAAAAACCGCTTTCTCTTCGCCCTGGAAGCCTGAGACTTGCGGAATCGAGTTTTCAGCGGTTTAGAAACTCATTCTTGACAGCACGTATAAGGCTTTGCCAAATATGTGTTGTTGTTTAGATTTTGATGAATTGTGACTTTATAACACATTTTTCATTCACTTATTGCAGTCATCTTCACTTTTTGTGAAATTATGATGATGAATATGAAAATTCATATTTTTTAAATTATAATATTTTGTGAGAAATATCATATTTTGTTGAGGAAATGTTTTGTTATATTATATCTCATCATAAACATGTAAAATTATCATGGACAAATGCATGCTGCTTGTACAAATACGCTTGGTTCGAAAAACCGCTTTCTTTTCGTCCTAGAAGCCTGAGACTTGCGGAATCGCGTTTTCAGCGGTTAAGAAAGTCATTCTCGACAGCACGTGCAAGGCTTTGCCAAATATGTGCTGTAGATTCGATTTTGATGATTTATGACTTTATAACACATTTTTCATTCACTTATTGCAGTTTTCTACACTTTTTATGAAATTATGATTATGAATATGAAAATTCATATTTTTGAAATAACTATAATATTTTTGTGAGAAATATCATATTTTGGACGGGAAATGTTTTGTTATATTATATCTCATCATAAACATGTAAAATTATCATGGACAAATGCGTGCTGCTTGTACAAATACGCTTGGTTCGAAAAACCGCTTTCTCTTCGCCCTAGAAGCCTGAGACTTGCGGAATCGCGTTTTCAGCGGTTTAGAAACTCATTCTTGACAGCACGTATAAGGCTTTGCCAAATATGTGTTGTTGTTTAGATTTTGATGAATTGTGACTTTATAACACATTTTTCATTCACTTATTGCAGTCATCTTCACTTTTTATGAAATTATGATGAATATAAAAATTCATATTTTTTAAATAACTATAATATTTTGTGAGAAATATCATATTTTGTTTAGGAAATGATTTGTTATATTATTTCTCATCATAAACATGTAAAATTATCATGGACAAGTTCATGCTGCTTGTACAAATACGCTTGGTTAAAAAAAACGCTTTCTCTTCGTCCTAGAAGCCTGAGACTTGAGGAATCGCTTTTTTAGCGGTTAAGAAACTTATTCTCGACAGCACGTGCAAGGCTTTGCCAAATATGTGCTGTAGATTCGATTTTGATGATTTATGACTTTATAACACATTTTTCATTCACTTATTGCAGTTTTCTAAACTTTTTATGAAATTATGATTATAAATATGAAAATTCATATTTTTGAAATAACTATAATATTTTTGTGAGAAATATCATATTTTGTTTAGGAAATGATTTGTTATATTATTTCTCATCATAAACATGTAAAATTATCATGGACAAGTTCATGCTGCTTGTACAAATACGCTTGGTTAAAAAAAACGCTTTCTCTTCGTCCTAGAAGCCTGAGACTTGAGGAATCGCTTTTTTAGCGGTTAAGAAACTTATTCTCGACAGCACGTGCAAGGCTTTGCCAAATATGTGCTGTAGATTCGATTTTGATGATTTATGACTTTATAACACATTTTTCATTCACTTATTGCAGTTTTCTAAACTTTTTATGAAATTATGATGATGAATATGAAAATTTGATGAATATTGAGATAACTATAATATTTTTGTGAGAAATATCATGTTTTATTGAGGAAATGTTTTGTATATTATATCTCATCATAAAAATGTAAAATTGTCATGGACAAGTTCATGCTGCCTGTACAAATACGCTTGGTTCGAAAAACCGCTTTCTCTTCGTCCTAGAAGCCTGAGACTTGCGGAATCGCGTTTTCAGCGGTTAGGAAACTCAATCTAGACAGCACGTGCAAGGCTTTGCCAAATATGTGCTGTAGATTCGATTTTGATGATTTATGACTTTATAACACATTTTTTATTCACTTATTGCCGTTTTCTACACTTTTTATGAAATTATGATTATGAATATAAAAATTCATATTTTTGAAATAACTAATATTTTTGTAAAAAAAATATCATGTTTTGTTGAGGAAATGTTTTGTTATATTATATCTCATCATAAAAATGTAAAATTATCATGGACAAGTTCATGCTGCTTGAACAAATTCGCTTGGTTCGAAAAACCGCTTTTTCTTCGTCCTAGAAGCCTGAGACTTGCGGAATCGCGTTTTCAGCGATTAAGAAACTCATTCTCGACAGCACGTGCAAGGCTTTGCCAAATATGTGCTGTAGATTCGATTTTGATGATTTATGACTTTATAACACATTTTTCATTCACTTATTGCTGTTTTCTACACTTTTTATGAAATTATGATTATGAATATAAAAATTCATATTTTTGAAATAACTAATATTTTTGTGAAAAATATCATATTTTGGACAGGAAATGTTTTGTTATATTATATCTCATCATAAACATGTAAAATTATCATGGACAAATGCGTGCTGCTTGTACAAATACGCTTGGTTCGAAAAACCGCTTTCTCTTCGCCCTAGAAGCCTGAGACTTGCGGAATCGAGTTTTCAGCGGTTTAGAAACTCATTCTTGACAGCACGTATAAGGCTTTGCCAAATATGTGTTGTTGTTTAGATTTTGATGAATTGTGACTTTATAACACATTTTTCATTCACTTATTGCAAGTCATCTTCACTTTTTATGAAATTATAATGATGAATATTTAAATTCATATTTTTTAAATTATAATATTTTGTGAGAAATATCATATTTTGTTGAGGAAATGTTTTGTTATATTATATCTCATCATAAACATGTAAAATTATCATGGACAAATGCATGCTGCTTGTACAAATACGCTTGGTTCGAAAAACCGCTTTCTTTTCGTCCTAGAAGCCTGAGACTTGCGGAATCGCGTTTTCAGCGGTTAGGAAACTCATTCTAGACAGCACGTGCAAGGCTTTGCCAAATATGTGCTGTAGATTCGATTTTGATGATTTATGATTTTATAACACATTTTTTATTCACATATTGCCGTTTTCTACACTTTTTATGAAATTATGATTATGAATATAAAAATTCATATTTTTGAAATAACTAATATTTTTGTAAAAAAAATATCATGTTTTGTTGAGGAAATGTTTTGTTATATTATATCTCATCATAAAAATGTAAAATTATCATGGACAAGTTCATGCTGCTTGAACAAATTCGCTTGGTTCGAAAAACCGCTTTTTCTTCGTCCTAGAAGCCTGAGACTTGCGGAATCGCGTTTTCAGCGATTAAGAAACTCATTCTCGACAGCACGTGCAAGGCTTTGCCAAATATGTGCTGTAGATTCGATTTTGATGATTTATGACTTTATAACACATTTTTCATTCACTTATTGCAGTTTTCTACACTTTTTATGAAATTATGATTATGAATATAAAAATTCATATTTTTGAAATAACTAATATTTTTGTGAAAAATATCATATTTTGGACAGGAAATGTTTTGTTATATTATATCTCATCATAAACATGTAAAATTATCATGGACAAATGCGTGCTGCTTGTACAAATACGCTTGGTTCGAAAAACCGCTTTCTCTTCGCCCTAGAAGCCTGAGACTTGCGGAATCGAGTTTTCAGCGGTTTAGAAACTCATTCTTGACAGCACGTATAAGGCTTTGCCAAATATGTGTTGTTGTTTAGATTTTGATGAATTGTGACTTTATAACACATTTTTCATTCACTTATTGCAGTCATCTTCACTTTTTATGAAATTATGATGATGAATATGAAAATTCATATTTTTTAAATTATAATATTTTGTGAGAAATATCATATTTTGTTGAGGAAATGTTTTGTTATATTATTTCTCATCATAAACATGTAAAATTATCATGGACAAGTTCATGCTGCTTGTACAAATACGCTTGGTTAAAAAAAACGCTTTCTCTTCGTCCTAGAAGCCTGAGACTTGAGGAATCGCTTTTTTAGCGGTTAAGAAACTCATTCTCGACAGCACGTGCAAGGCTTTGCCAAATATGTGCTGTAGATTCGATTTTGATGATTTATGACTTTATAACACATTTTTCATTCACTTATTGCAGTTTTCTAAAGTTTTTATGAAATTATGATTATAAATATGAAAATTCATATTTTTGAAATAACTATAATATTTTTGTGAGAAATATCATATTTTGGACAGGAAATGTTTTGTTATATTATATCTCATCATAAACATGTAAAATTATCATGAACAAATGCGTGCTGCTTGTACAAATACGCTTGGTTCGAAAAACCGCTTTCTCTTCGCCCTAGAAGCCTGAGACTTGCGGAATCGCGTTTTCAGCGGTTTAGAAACTCATTCTTGACAGCACGTATAAGGCTTTGCCAAATATGTGTTGTTGTTTAGATTTTGATGAATTGTGACTTTATAACACATTTTTCATTCACTTATTGCAGTCATCTACACTTTTTATGAAATTATGATGATGAATATGAAAATTTGATGAATATTGAGATAACTATAATATTTTTGTGAGAAATATCATGTTTTATTGAGGAAATGTTTTGTATATTATATCTCATCATAAAAATGTAAAATTGTCATGGACAAGTTCATGCTGCCTGTACAAATACGCTTGGTTCGAAAAACCGCTTTCTCTTCGTCCTAGAAGCCTGAGACTTGCGGAATCGCGTTTTCTGCGGTTAGGAAACTCATTCTAGACAGCACGTGCAAGGCTTTGCCAAATATGTGCTGTAGATTCGATTTTGATGATTTATGACTTTATAACACATTTTTCATTCACTTATTGCAGTTTTCTACACTTTTTATGAAATTATGATTATGAATATAAAAATTCATATTTTTGAAATAACTAATATTTTTGTGAAAAATATCATATTTTGGACAGGAAATGTTTTGTTATATTATATCTCATCATAAACATGTAAAATTATCATGGACAAATGCGTGCTGCTTGTACAAATACGCTTGGTTCGAAAAACCGCTTTCTCTTCGCCCTAGAAGCCTGAGACTTGCGGAATCGAGTTTTCAGCGGTTTAGAAACTCATTCTTGACAGCACGTATAAGGCTTTGCCAAATATGTGTTGTTGTTTAGATTTTGATGAATTGTGACTTAATAACACATTTTTCATTCACTTATTGCAGTCATCTTCACTTTTTATGAAATTATGATGAATATAAAAATTCATATTTTTTAAATAACTATAATATTTTGTGAGAAATATCATATTTTGTTGAGGAAATGATTTGTTATATTATTTCTCATCATAAACATGTAAAATTATCATGGACAAGTTCATGCTGCTTGTACAAATACGCTTGGTTAAAAAAAACGCTTTCTCTTCGTCCTAGAAGCCTGAGACTTGAGGAATCGCTTTTTTAGCGGTTAAGAAACTCATTCTCGACAGCACATGGAAAGCTTTGACAAATATGTGCTGTAGATTCGATTTTGATGATTTATGACTTTATAACACATTTTTCATTCACTTATTGCAGTTTTCTGCACTTTTTTGAAATTATGATTATGAATATGAAAATTCATATTTTTGAAATAACTATAATAATTTTGTGAGAAATATCATATTTTGTTGAGGAAATGTTTTGTTATATTATATCTCATCATAAAAATGTAAAATTATCATGGACAAGTTCATGCTGCTTGTACAAATACGCTTGGTTCGAAAAACCGCTTTCTCTTCGCCTTAGAAGCCTGAGACTTGCGGAATCGCGTTTTCAGCGGTTAAGAAACTCATTCTCGACAGCACGTGCAAGGTTTTGCCAAATATGTGCTGTTGTATCGATTTTGATGAATTATGACTTTATAACCCATTTTCATTCATTTTTTGCAGTTTTCTACACTTTTTATGAAATTATGATTATATGAAAATTCAGATTTTTTAAATAACTATAATATTTTTGTGAGAAATATCATATTTTGTTGAGGAAATGTTTTGTTATATTATATATCATCATAAAAATGTAAAATTATCATGGACAAGTTTATGCTGCTTGTACAAATAATCTTGGTTCGAAAAACCGCTTTCTCTTCGTCCTAGAAGCCTGAGACTTGCGGAATCGCGTTTTTAGCGGTTGAGAATCTCATTCTTGACAGCACTTAAAAGACTTTGCCAAATATGTGCTGTTGTATCGATTTTGATGAATTATGACTTTACAACCCATTTTCATTCATTTATTGCAGTTTTCTACACTTTTTATGAAATTATGATTATCAATATGAAACTTCATATTTTTGACATTATTATATTTTTGTGAGAAATATATTTTGGTCAGGAAATGTTTTGTTATATTCTATCTCATCATAAACATGTAAAATCATTATGGGCAAGTGATAAATCAATAACTGTCAAACTCAGTTTCATGCATAAAAAAAAATATATATATATTTTCGTCAGTTTATTGCTCACAATATTTAATGATTTTCAATTAAATTATTCTTCTTAATATCAAAAATCACGTTTTAAAAATAATGGCTATCTTTTTATGAAAAATTGTCTTATTTTTGTCTAAACATGTTAGGTTTATCTTTTTTTTCTTTTATGTAATATACATTTATTACGTTCATTTTTAAAATGCTTATGATTTTTTTTTATGAAAAGAAGCATATTTTTGTCCTTTTTTGTCGTCTTTTTCGTTTACTTATCGCAGATTTGAACGGTTTTTAATGAAAATTTGCTTATGAATATGAAAATTCCTATTTTCCCAATAATAATCATATTTTTATTAAAAAAAATATATTGTTTTCAAACTACCGTTTGTCATGTATCATTTTTCGTTCAAGACTTGCACTTTTGGATGGAAAATATCATCTTTTTTGTCAAAACATGATTTGCATGGAAATTTTTTTGTTTTTGATTCACTTATGGCACTTTTTAAAGGTTTTACATGATCATATGATTTATATTTTCAGAATGATTCATATTTTTATGGTAAAGGTTAACGTGTTTTAATGAAATTATGTTTTTTTTAATGGGAAATTATATATTTGAATGAAACAATCCATATTTTAATTTAAAAAAAAAGTCATTATTAAACCAGTGTCAAGTTTTGTGAAAGGATGCTAATGAATATAAAGTCATATTTTTCACAATTGTTTTTTAAAAACGTGATTTGTCATATAACGTTTCTTTATTACACTATTTCACTTTGTTTAACAGTTTTTCATTAAATTATTCCTTTGTATATAAATTTTTTATTTTTTTTTTCCCAGCTTTTCATGAAATTTCCTTTGGATAAACAAATTCCTATTTTATCAGTTTATTTCATAAAATTATTATTTTTACCAAACATGGTTATCATGAAACCTTTTTCGTTCACTTATTGCACTTTTCTCAATGGATTGGGGCAGACTTTAATGGGCATATGTAGGTGAAGGGAACAGAGGTGATGAGGAGGTGATGGGTAGGTATGGTTTTAAGGAGAGGAATGTAGAAGGGCAGATGGTGGTAGATTTTGCTAAAAGGATGGAAATGGCAGTGGTGAATACATATTTTAAGAAGAAGGATGATCATAGGGTGACCTGTAAGAGTGGAGGAAGGTGCACACAGGTGGACTATGTTCTATGCAGGAGATGCAACCTGAAGGAGATTGGAGACTGTAAGGTGTTGGCGGGGGACAGTGTAGCTAGACAGCATCGGATGGTGGTCTGTAGAGGAGGAGGGTGAGGACTGAAAGAAGAATAAGATGGTGGAAACTGAAGGAGGAAGAGTGTAGTGTGAGGTTGAGGGAAGAGGTCAGACAGGGGCTTGTTGGTGGTGAAGCGGTATTGGATGATTGGGTAATAACTGCACGAGTGATGAGGATAGCAGCTTGAAAGGTACTTGGTGTGACATCTGGAAATAGAAAGGGAGACAAAGAGACGTGGTGGTGGAATGAGGAAGTGCAGGAGAGCATTAAGGAGAAAGAGGTTGGCAAAACAGAAGTGGGATCGACAGAGTGATGAAAAACGTAGGCAGGAGTACAAGGAGATGCAGCAGGTAAAGAGGGATGTGGCAAAAGCCAAGGAAAAGGCATATGAGGAGCTGTATGAGAGGTTGGACACTAAGAGAGGAGAAAAGGATTGGCCAGGCAGAGGGACCGAGCTGAGAAGGATGCACTGCAAGTTAGAGCAATAAAGGATGAAGATGGAAATGTGTTGACTAGTGGAGTGTTGTGAGAAGGTGGAGGGAGTATTTTGAGCAGGTAATGAATGAGGAAAATCAGAGAGAGAAAAGGTTGGATGATGTGGAGTTGGTGAAGCAGGATGTGGATAGGCTTAGTAAGGAGGAAGTGAGAGCAGCGATTAAGAGGATGAAGAGTGAAAAGTCGATTGGACCAGATGACATACCTGTAGAAGCATGGAGATGTTTAGGAGAGATGGCAGTGGAGTTTTTAACCAGATTGTTTAACACGATTGTGGAAGGTGGGAGGATGCCTGAGGAATGGAGAAGGAGTGTGCTGGTACCGAGCTTTAAGAATAAGGGAGATGTGCAGACCTGCAGTAACTACAGGGGAATTACGTTGACCAGTCACACCATGAAGTTATGGGAAAGAGTAGTGGAAGCCAGGCTGAGAAAAGAAGTGACCATCTGTGAGCAACAGTATGGTTTCATGCTGAGGAAGAGCACCACGTATGCCTTATTTGCTTTGAGGATGTTGATGGAGAAGTATAGAGAAGGACAGAATTAATTGCATTGTGTATTTGTGGATTTAGAGAAAGCGTACGACAGAGTGCCACGAGAGGAGTTGTTGTATTGTATGAGGAAGTCAGGTGTGTCAGAGAAGTATGTGAGGGTGGTGCAGGACATGTATGAGGATGTGCAGTAGGAACGACATACTGGTTCAGGGTGAAGGTTGGACTACATCAAGGATCGGCCCTAAACCCTTTCCTGTTTGCATTGGTGATGGACAGGTTGATGGACGAGGTCAGATAGGAGTCTCCCTAGACTATGATGTTTGCGGATGATATTTTGATTTGTGGTGAGAGTAGTGAGCAGGTTGAGAAGAGCCCGGAGAGGTGGAGATATGCGCTGGAGAGAAGGGGAATGAAAGTCAGTAGGAGTAAGACATGTGCGTAAATGAGAGGGAGGGTGGTGCGGATGAACATGCTATGTGAACATGATGAACATGCTATGTGGGTCCTCGCTTAGGTAACCTTTATACACCAGACAAAAATACCCTGCGGTTTCTAGCCTAGCTAATCCGCTTGTTGTTAAAATTTTGCACACTCAGCAAAACTGCACCGGTTTATTCTGCAATACTATTCTCCAATAAACCTATCATACTCTTATCACAACTATCTCTATTTTGTTTATATTATTTTTGTATTCTACTCTATTTTTATAACTAAAACTAGCTAGAAATGCCAGTAACCCATGGGATCGGGAAAGGCCAGCCCATTAGAATTTTAAAAGGTGACAGTTTAGTAGTTGAAGACAGAGTCATTCTCGATTCTTTGAGTACTGCCGGGAGAACAACAGTTCAATTTCGGCCTGTTTCAAATTTCCTTCTGGTGGCATATGTGTGAAATCGATCTGTAGGTGTTGGAAGGGTTGCTCAGGTCAATGTATGTTAGTTTTGGCACAAGTCAAACCTGAATCTAACACTAGCTTGGTTGTTTTAGCTACATCAGCAATACAGTATGATGAGTTTATAGCCTGTGTGACTTTAGCTGTGCTAATGTGTGACATCCCATGGTAATGCTTCACCAACACTATTAAAGCTAGTTTAGGCAGAGCAATTCTTTTCATCTACATCTCTAATGATACCAGCAGAATATGATTTACATTGTTTAGAAGCCCAATACTTTATGTCCTCCTCCACTTCTGACTCTGAAGTATGTTTTAGGTCAGGATCTCAGGATATTTTCTGTACTGTGTCCAAATCTACTGGTTGTTTTGCTGCTTCCTTAGCTACTTTATCCGCTAACGTGTTTCCCCGAATTTCCTCTGAATCACCTGAGGCATGTCCATTAACCTTGACTATGGCCGCTTTGGCAGGAAAATGATCAGCATTTAAGAGGTCCCCTATGAGATTAAAATGTGCTATGGGCTTTCCATCAGCTGTTTTAAAGTGTCTTTGCTTCCATGTTTCGGCAAAATCATGCACAACATCATAATCATACTTAGAATCAGTGTATATAGTCACTACTTTACCTTCAGACAACTGCCATGCTCTTGTAAGTGCGACCAACTCTGCAGCTTGTGCAGATGTGTATGGTAATGGTTTAGCTTCAACTATTTCATCAGGTAAACTTACAACCGCATATCCACATAAATACACATCAGAGGGTTTTGAACAAGATCTATCTACATATAGGCAATCCCCCCTTCCACGGCCGTATCTAAAAGATCGGGCTTACAAGAGGTCTCTTGTTCAATATGCTTAAGCCAATCGTGTGCGTCAATGAAAGCCATCTAAGATAATAAAGTCTAGCACAGGGGTCACAGGTCGCCCACAAGGACCACACAAGCCTGTTCTAAAAATAGCTGTTTCCTACCTTGTTAAATCATTATTAATAATTATTGTGAGAAATACTGACATACTGAGGTGTCAAACTCAGTGTCAAATCCGGCCCGACGTACAATTATATCCGGCCCGCGAGATGATTTAAAAAAGATCAATTATTATTGTTATTAATGTCCCGGCGATATAAAGCGCTGATGACACAAACTACAGATCCCATAGTACAGCGCTTCAGCTGTCTTACCGAACACTAGGCGACCTGGGAAAATTCCAGCGTCAATCGAGTCAAGCTTCTGTTGATGTATTTAAGCCTATTGTAAAGTTATTGTGAAGCCCCTCACAATGGCGAAGAGAAAAGTTGATTCTGAAAACAGAACGTTTCAAAACCGATGGGATTCTGAGTTTATGTTTACTGACACTGCCGGTAAATACGTGTGTGTTATTTGTGGAGCGAATGTGGATGTAATTAAGGAATTGAATCTAAGAAGGAACTACAATACAAAACATCAGGAGAAGCTGAAGAACCTAAATGCAGAGCAGAAGATATAGAAAGTAGAAGAGTTAAAGAAAAATCTGACATTTCAGCAGAAGTTTTTCACCAAAGCAAAATCACGAAGTGAAGCTGGTGTGAAAACAGAGGAGAAATCAGAGTCACATCAGCCGGTAATTTACTGATGGAGAGTTTTTGAAGAGCTGCATGATGAAGCTGTGAGATGTCTGGTGTTTGACAGGAGATATTTTTATGGAGAGCAAAATATTTTAGTTGAATGTTTAAGATAATTTTTTTATAAAATGGCATAAAAGCAAATAAATCTGATTGTTTTGATTTGTTGTTATTTTAACATTTACTTAAAAGCACAATTTTTATTTATTTGTTCAGGGCTTATTCGCAGCATGTTTATATTTCTAACTTGTATAATTTTGACAGGATATATTTTAATGGACAGCTATTTATTTAAAGTTTAAGTTGATTTTATTCTGGAATAATATTCCTGTCTCTTTTTAATTATATTTATGTTCAAAAAACATTGTTTTAGTGTGTTCAATAAATGTTTATCCTGTTCGACCCGTGATCTCAAGTGTGCTTTGAGTTTTGGCCCCCTGTACTAGATGAATATCATTAATTAGATTAGATTAGATTCGATTCGATTCAACTTTATTTTCATTACACATGTACAAGTACAAGGCAACGAAATGCAGTTTGGGTGCTAACCCGAGTGCAATAACAGCAAGTGCAGGATATATAGTTTTTACATGAATATACATAGTTAAATAAAATTAAATATAGACTATAAACAGTAATTTAAAGATGTATCTGTACTATAAAAGTAGCATACAGATGAATATATATATATATATATATATATATATATATATATATATATATATATATATATATATATATATATATATATATATGTACTATGAATATAATTACAAATGAATATGAATATATAAGTACTATGAATATAATTACAGATGAATATGAATATATATGTACTATGAACAATAATATACAGATGAATATATATATATATATATATATATATATATATATATATATATATATATATATATATATATATATATATATATATATATATATAAATATATATTTATATACATATATATATATGTATTGTGAACATGATATACAGATGCCTTTTACTATACACAGAGAATGGGTATATATACAATGGTGATAAGTTAATGGTGAGCAGCAATACAAAAAAGAGCAGTGTGCAAATGAGCAAAGGTTTGTGTAAACAGTCCGTGCAATAACAAAGTATGAGGTGAAAAATGATCAGTGTCTTGGTGAGCATAAGTTTTTGTTCAGAGAGTCCAGCAGGAAAGTGGCGGAGTGTGAGGTGTGGGTGGAAATGTGGCTCCTTTGTCTTGGAGGTGTTAAGGAGCAGGTTATTGTTATTGCACCATGTGGCTAGGTGCTGGATCTCCTCCCTGTAGGCAGTCTCATCGTTGTTGGTGATGAGACCGATCACGGTAGTGTCATCTGCAAACTTGATGATGGAGTTAGATCCATTCACAGGCCTGCAGTCAGAGGTGAAGAGGGAGTAGAGGAAGGGGCTCAGCACACAGCCCTGTGGTACACCAGTGTTGAGTGTGATGGTGTTGGTGCAGCTGGAGCCAGATTGAACCTGCTGGGGTCTGTTGGTCAGAAAGTCCATGACCCAGTTGCAGGAGGAGGTGTTAATGCCCAGATCTAGAAGTTTGGCTATTAACTTAGATGGATTGATGGTATTGAATGCTGAGCTGAAGTCAATTCAAGGTGTGAGACCACCCACTGGTCCAATGGCGGTCTCCAGAGGCATGGCGAAGGATTCTCGCGCGTTCTAGTCTTTCCTTTCACATTAGATAATAAGATTTGGATTAATGTATTTCTTCATTTTGGTTATTAACCTCTTATCTGACTCCAATTTGATAAAACATAATTAATATTTGCATAGGTTGTTATTTTACTAATAGTATAATTTGGATGGATGTTTGTTTAGTTATTCTGATTAAGCTCTGGCATTACACTCGTTCATTTGGTTCTCATAGTCGCACATGATCCTAGTATGGGCCTTATAATTAATATACTGGTCAAAGGTCGTAAGCGAATCAGTATTGGTCGCTGCCAGAGGTTGGACTATACGCTTCAGCGGCCGCTCTCTGAGTGCTCAACTTTAAACATACTTTATTTAGTCCCCTTAGAGGTGACACTTAATTTTTACAATAATTATTTCTAACCAAAGGCAATGAATAGAATAATATTGAAATAATCAGAGGTTGAGGCTGTCACTCCCAACGAAAACCTTAACATCTTCAGCTCTGCTACCTACAGCTCCACCTCATGTCTTCTACTCAATGCCACTCTCTCTAATCCATACAACATCCCAGGTCTCACCACAGTCTTATAAACTTTCCCTTTCATTCTTGCAGATACCCTACTATCACAAATAACTCCTGTCACTCTTCTCCACCCACTTCACCCTGCCTGCACTCTTTTCTTTACTTCTCTAACACACTCTCCATTACATTGCACTGTTGACCGCAGGTACCTGAACTCCTCCACCTTCTCCAACTCTTCTCCCTGCAACCGCACCACTCCACTGCCCTCCCTCTCATTCACACTCTGTCTTACTTCTACTGACTTTCATTCCCCTTCTCTCCAGCGCATATCTCCACCTTTCCAGGCTCAACCTGTCCATCACCACTGCAAACAGGAAAGGGCTCAGGGCCGATCCTTGATGTAGTCCAACCATCACCCTGAACCAGTCTGTCGTTCTTACTGCACACTTTACTGCGGTCACACTGTCCTCATACATGTCCTGCACCACCCTCACATACTTCTCTGACACACCTGACTTCCTCATACAGTACCACAGCTCCTCTCTCGGCACCCTGTCCGTACGCTTTCTCTAAATCGACAAATACACAATGCGATTCCTTCTGTCCCCTTCTCTATACTTCTCCATCAACATACTCAAAGCAAAGGATGGTGCTCTTGGATGGTGCTCTTCCTCGGCATGAAACCATACTGTTGCTCACAGATGGTCACCTCTTCTCTCAGCCTGGCTTTTACTACTCTTTCCCATAACTTCATGGTGTGACTGATCAACTTAATTGCCCTGTAGTTATTGCAGGTCTGCACATCTCCCTTATGCTTAAAGATCGGTACCAGCACACTCCTTCTCCATTCCTCAGGCATCCTCCCACCTTCCAGAATCTTGTTAAACAATCTGGTTAAAAACTCCACTGCCATCTCTCCTAAACATCTCCATGCTTCTACAGGTATGTCATCTGGTCCAACCGACTTTCCACTCTTCATCCTCTTAATCGCTGCTCTCACGTCCTCCTTACTAATCCTATCTACATCCTGCTTTACCAACTCCACATCATCCTCTCTCTGAATTTCCTCATTCATCAGATGCTCAAAATACTCCCTCCACCTTCTCAACACACTCTCCTCACTAGTCAACACATTTTTCTCTCCATCCTTTATTGCTCTAACTTGCAGCACATCCTTCCCAGCTCGGTCCCTCTGCCGGGCCAATAATAGTATAAATCCTTTCCTCCTTCCTTAGTGGCCAACCTCTCATACAGCTCCTCATATGCCTTTCCTTGGCTTTCGCCACATCGCTCTTTACCTGCTGCCGCATCTCCTTGTACTCCTTCCTACTTTCCTCATCACTCTGTCTATCCCACTTCTGCTTTGCCAACCTCTTTCTCCTTATGCTCGCCTGCACTTCCTCATTCCACCTCCACGTCTCCTTGCCTTCCTTTCTATTTCCAGATGTCACACCAAGTACTTTTCTAGCTGCCTTCCTTATCACTCCTGCCATAGTTTCCCAATCACCCAACACCTCTTCACCACCACCGAGCCCCTGTCTGAACTCTTCCCTCAACCTCACACTACACTCTTCCTCCTTCAGTTTCCACCATCTTATTCTTCTTTCAGTCCTCACTTTCCTTCTTTTCTTCTACGCCTCCAAAAACATCATACAGACCACTATCCGATGCTGCTTAGCTACACTGTCCCCTGCCAACACCTTACAGTCTCCAATCTCCTTCAGGTTGCATCTCCTGCATAGAACATAGTCCACCTGTGTTCACCTTCCTCCACTCTTATACGTCACCCTATGATCCTCCCTCTTCTTAAAATAAGTGTTCACCACTGCCTTTCCATCCTTTTAGCAAAATCTACCACTATCTACCCCTTTTAGCAAAATCTACCACTATCTACCCTTCCACAATTCTCTCCTTAAAACCATACCTACCCATCACCTCCACAACACCTCTGTTCCCTTCACCAACATGCCCATTAAAGTCTGCCCCAATCACCAATCGTTCTTTCCTAGGTACACTATCTACAACTTCATCTAATTCACTCCAGAATCTTTCCTTCTCCCCCATCTCAAAGCCAACTTGTGGAGCATATAGGCACTGATGACATTTATCATCCCTTCAACTTCCATCTTCACGTTCATCACCCTATCAGAAACTCTCTTCACCTCCACTACACTCTTACTGTACTCTTCCTTCAGAATCACCCCTACACCATTTCTTTTTCCAGTTTGAACCCACCTCCAATGTTCCTGGCCTTACTCCCTTTCCACTTGGTCTCCTGAACACAAAACATATCTACCTTTCTTCTTTTCATCATATCAGCTATCTCTCTCCCTTTACCCGTCATAGTACCAACGTTTAAAGTACCAACCCAAACCTCCACTCTCCTACACTGCTCCTTTTCCTGCCGTCTCTGTAGATGTCTTCCTCTTCTCCTTCTCCTCCTTCGGCCAACAGTAGCCCAATTTCCAATTTCCACCGGTACCCTGTCGGCTAACGATGCCTGTGGCGGTCGTTGTTAACCCGGGTTTCGACCGATCCAGTATGAAATTCTGATTTGTGATCTGCATATTTGATTTGGCACATGTTTTACGCTGGATGCCCTTCCTAACGCAACCTTCCCCATTTACCCGGGCTTGGAACCGACACTAAGAGCACACTGGCTTGTGCCTACCTAATGGCTGGGTTAAAATTTTTTTAATAAAAACAATCACCTTTTTTATTAAATAAAAGAATATAAAATTTCTTTTCAAACCATTGATTATCACATTTTGCGATGAATATTTTCACTTTCAATGGTTTTTAGTTAATAATGCTTATGAATATGAAAAGTCATAATTTCACAATAACTTAATAATAAGTAGTTTACCTATTCATTTCATATTTATAAGGGAAAAGTCATTGTTATGTCAAAACATGTTATATCAGGAAACTTTTTCGTTCATTGATTGCACTTTTAACAATTCTTAGTGAAATTATGCTTTTGAATAATTTGCTTTTAAAAATTCATATTTTCACAATAACTTGTAAAAACTTGTTCATTTCACGTTTATCATTGAATTATTGCACTTTTTAACAGTTTTCGTTAAATGGTGCTCATGAATATGAAAATTCGTATTTTTACTATCACATTTTTTATAAAAAAAAAGTCATATTTCTGTCACAACGTGATTTGTACTTTTTTGTTTTTCATTCACTTAACTTTATTAAAGGTTTGCCATGATCACATGATTTAATTTGTTAGTTTTTTTTTTTTTTTAATGAAATTATGATTCATGAAAATTAATATTTTTATAAAAACGCCACTATTTATATGAAAATGTCAAATTCTGGTCATAAAATAATTTGCTATATCATATTTCATTATAAACATGTAAAATTGTCATGGGCGAGTGCATGCTTTCTGTGCAAATACGCTTGGTTCGGAAAACCGCTTTCTCCTCACCCTAGAAGCCTGAGACTTGCAAAATCGCTTTTTACAGCGGCTAAGAAGCTCATACTTGACAGCACGTAGCATGATTGTCCAAATAAGTGTTGTTGTTACGGTTTTTGATTTATTATGACTTTTCAACCCATTTTCATTCACTTTTCGCAGTTTTCAACAGTTTTATTTTAATTATGTTTATGAATATGAAAATTTATATTTTTGAAAAAACCATAATAGTTATATGAAAAATGCCATGTTTTGATCGGAAATTGTTTTGTTATAACATATTGCATCATAAACATGTCAAAATATTATGGGGAAATGCATGCTGCTTGTACAAATACGCTTGGTTCGAAAAACCACTTTCTCTTCGTCCTAGAAGCCCGAGACATGCGGAATAGCGTTTTCAACGGTTAAAAAACTCATTCTTGACAGCACGTATAAGGCGTTGCCAAATATGTGTTGTTTAGATTTTGATGAATTATGACTTTATTACACATTTTTCATTCACTTATTGAAGTTTTCTACACTTTTTATGAATTTATGATTATGTATATGAAAATTCATATTTTTGAAATAACTAATATTTTTGTGAAAAATATCATATTTTGTTGAGGAAATGTTTTATTATATTATTATCTCATCATAAAAATGTAAAATTATCGTGGACAAGTTCATGCTGCTTGTACAAATACGCTTGGTTCGAAAAACCGCTTTCTCTTCGTCCTAGAAGCCTGAGACTTGCGGAATCGCGTTTTCAGCGGTTAAGAAACTCATTCTCGACAGCACGTGCAAGGCTTTGCCAAATATGTGCTGTAGATTCGATTTTGATGATTTATGACTTTATAACACATTTTTCATTCACTTATTGCAGTTTTCTACACTTTTTATGAATTTATGATTATGTATATGAAAATTCATATTTTTGAAATAACTAATATTTTTGTGAGAAATATCATATTTTGGACAGTAAATGTTTTGTTATATTATATCTCATCATAAACATGTAAAATTATCATGGACAAATGCGTGCTGCTTGTACAAATACGCTTGGTTCGAAAAACCGCTTTCTCTTCGTCCTAGAAGCCTGAGACTTGCGGAATCGCGTTTTCAGCGGTTTAGAAACTCATTCTCGACAGCACGTATAAGGCTTTGCCAAATATGTGTTGTTGTTTAGATTTTGATGATTTATGACTTTATAACACATTTTTCATTCACTTATTGCAGTTTTCAACACTTTTTATGAAATTATGATTATGAATATGAAAATTCATATTTTTGAAATAACTATAATATTTTTGTGAGAAATATCATATTTTTTGAGGAAATGTTTTGTTATATTATATCTCATCATAAAAATGTAAATTTATCATGGACAAGTTCATGCTGCTTGTACAAATACGCTTGGTTCGAAAAACCGCTTTCTCTTCGTCCTAGAAGCCTGAGACTTGCGGAATCACGTTTTCAGCGGTTAAGAAACTCATTCTTGACAGCACGTATAAGGCTTTGCCAAATATGTGCTATTGTATCGATTTTGATGAATTATGACTTTATAAGCCATTTTCATTCATTTTTTGCAGTTTTCTACACTTTTTATGAAATTATGATTATCAATATGAAAATTAATATTTTTTAAATAACTAATATTTTTGTGAGAAATATCATATTTTGGTCAGGAAATGTTTTGTTATATTATATCTCATCATAAACATGTAAAATTATTAAGGGCAAGTGATAAATCAATAACTGTCAAACTCAGTTTTATGTATGAAAAAAAATAAAATAATTATTTTCGTCAGTTTATTGCTCACAATATTTAATGATTTTCAATTAAATTATTCTTCTTAATATCAAAAATCACGTTTCAAAAATAATTGTTATCTTTTTATGAAAAATTTTCTTATTTTTGTCTAAACATGTTTTCTTTTCTTTTATGTAATATACATTTATTACGTTTATTTTTAAAATGCTTATGATTTTTTTTTATGAAAAGAGGCATATTTTTGTCCTTTTTTTGTCGTCTTTTTCGTTTACTTATCGCAGATTTGAACGGTTTTTAATGAAAATTTGCTTATGAATATGAAAATTCCTATTTTCCCAATAATAATCATATTTTTATTTAAAAAATATATTGTTTTCAAACTACCGTTTGTCATGTATCATTTTTCGTTTAAGACTTGCACTTTTTAGCATTTTTTTTTTTTTTACATTAAATAATGCTTACAAATCAGAAAATTCATATTTTCACAACTAATTTTTTATGATAAAGGTTAACGTATTTTTTATGAAATTAATTGTGAAATGTAATATAAAAAATAATTGTTATTAAAAAATAAAAAAAAACACTTTTTTTCAAACCATTGTCATCACATTTTGCATTGAATTTTTGCACTTTTTAGTTGATGATGCTTATGAATATTAAAAGTCAAAATTTTCACAATAAATTGTAAAATATCATATCACGTTATTTATTAACAGTTTTTCATGAAATTATTAGTATGAATATGAAAATGTATATTTTACCAATTAATCTCATTTTAATTTAAAAAAAAGTTATATTTTTCTCAGACCAATGTTTTTCATGTAAGTTTTTCGCTTACATATTGCACTATATTTTCTATTAAATAATGCTTATAATTATGGAAATGTATATTTTCACAATAACCTTCAAATTTTTTTATGTAAAAATCATATTTTTGTCAAAACATGAACTGCATTGTCACTTTTTTTTTTTTTTTTCATTCACTGATGGCACTTTTTTTTTAAAGTTTTCCAATATCATGTTTTATATTTTCACAATTACTCATATTTCTATGGTAAAGGTTAACATGTTTTTTTTTTAATGAAATTATGTTTATTAATAAGAAATTATATATTTTAATAAAAACATTACATCTTATATTCCATCCATCCATCCATCTTCTCCCGCTTATCCGATGCCGGGTCGCGGGGGCAGCAGTCTAAGCAAAGATGCCCAGACTGCCCTCTCCCTAGACACTTCTTCCAGCTCTTCCGGGGGGACACCAAGGCGTTCCCAGGCCAGCCGGGAGACATAGTCTCTCGAGCGTGTCCTAGGTCTTCCCCGGGGTCTCCTCCCAGTGGGACGCGCCCGGAACACCTTCCCAGGAAGGCGTCCAGGAGGCATCCGGAACAGATGCCCGAGCCACCTCAGCTGACCCCTCTCGATGTGGAGGAGCAGCGGATCTACTCTGAGCTCCTCCCGAGTGACTGAGCTTCTCACCCTATCTCTAAGGGATCGCCCAGCCACCCTGCGGAGAAAGCACATTTCGGCCGCCTGTATCCGGGATCTTGTCCTTTCGGTCATGACCCAGAGCTCATGACCATAGGTGAGAGTAGGAACGTAGAGTGACCGGTAAATCGAGAGTTTCGCCTTGCGGCTCAGCTCTTTCTTCACCACGACAGACCGGTACATCGACCGCATTACTGCAGAAGCTGCACCGATCCGTCTGTCAATCTCCTGTTCCACCCTTCCCTCACTCGTGAACGAAACCCCAAGATACTTAAACTCCTAAACACCAACCTGAAGTGGGCAAGCCACCCTTTTCCGACTGAGGACCATGGCCTCGGATTTGGAGGTGCTGATTCTCATCCCAGCCGCTTCACACTCGGCTGCAAACCGTCCCAGTGCATGCTGAAGGTCTTGGTCTGATGAAGCCAACACGACAACATCATCTGCTAAGAGCAAAGACGAAATCTTGTTGTCACCAAACCGGACACCCTCCGACCCCTGGCTGCGCCTAGAAATTGTGGACTGGTTGGCATGTGGACTGGTTGGGCAAACTCCCATGAACCCTCCAGCACCCTGTAGAGGGTATAGAGCTGGTCCAGTGTTCCACGGCCTGGACGAAAACCACATTGTTCCTCCTGAATCCGAGGTTCTACTATCGGCCGTATTCTCCTCTCCAGTACCCTGGCATTGACTTTCCCAGGTAGGCTGAGAAGTGTGATCCCCCTATAGTTGGAACACACCCTCCGGTCCCCCTTCTTAAAAAGAGGGACCACCACCCCGGTCTGCCATTCCAGAGGCACTGTCCTCGACTGCCACGCGATGCTGCAGAGGCGTGTCAGCCAAGACAGCTTCACAACATCCAGAGACTTGAGGTACTCAGGGCGGATCTCATCCACCCCCGGTGCCTTGCCACCGAGGAGTTTGTTTACTACCTCGGTGACTTCAGCTTGGGTGATGGACGAGTCCGCCTCTGAGCCCTCACCCTCTGCTTCCTCAATGGAAGATGTGACGGCGGGATTGAGGAGATCCTCGAAGTATTCCTTCCACCGTCCAACGACATCCCCAGTTGAGGTCAACAGCTCCCCACCTCTACTGTAAACAGCATTGGTGGGGCACTGCTTTCCCCTCCTGAGGCGCCGGACGGTTTGCCAGAATCTCTTCGAGGCCAGCCGATAGTCCTTCTCCATGGCCTCACCGAACTCCTCCCAGGCCCGAGTTTTTGCCTCGATAACCACCCGGGCTGCAGTTCGCTTGGCCTGCCGGTACCCGTCAGCTGCCTCAGGAGTCCCACAAGCCAACCAGGCCCGATAGGACTCCTTCTTCAGCTTGACGGCATCCCTTACTTCCGGTTTCCACCACCGGGTTCGGGGATTGCCGCCTCGACAGGCACCGGAGACCTTACTGCCACAGCTCCGAGCGGCCGCTTCGACAATGGAGGTGGAGAACATGGTCCACTCGGACTCAATATCTCCGGCCTCCCTCGGGATCTGGTCAAAGCTCCGCCGGAGGTGGGAGTTGAAGATCTCTCTAACAGGAGGCTCGGCCAAACGTTTCCAGCAGACCCTCACAGTACGCTTGGGTCTGCCGAGTCTGTCCAGCTTCCTCCCCTGCCATCGGATCCAACTCACCACCAGGTGGTGATCAGTTGACAGCTCCGCCCCTCTCTTTACCCGAGTGTCCAAGACATACGCCCGCAGGTCAGATGAAACGACCACAAAGTCGATCATCGACCTACGGCCTAGGGTGTCCTGGTGCCACGTGCACTGATAGACACCCTTATGCTTGAACATGGTGTTCGTTATGGACAAACTGTAACTAGCACAGAAGTCCAATAACTGAACACCGCTCGCTTTCAGATCAGGGGGGCCGTTCCTCCCAATCACGCCCCTCCAGGTGTCACTGTCGCTGCCCACGTGTGCATTGAAGTCTCCTAGTAGAACGACGGAGTCCCCAGTCGGAGCGCTGTCCAGCACCCCTCCCAGAGACCCCAAGAAGGCCGGGTACTCTATACTGCCGTTTGGACCGTAGGCACACACGACAGTGAGAGACCTATCCCCGACCCGTAGGCGCAGGGAAACGACCCTCTCGTTCACCGGGGTAAACTCCAACACATGGCGGCTGAGCTGGGGGGCTATAAGCAAACCCATACCAGCCCGACGCCTTTCACCATGGGCAGCTCCAGAGTTGTAAAGAGTCCATCCTCTCTCGAGGAGTGTGGTTCCAGAGCCCAGGCCGTGCGTAGAGGTGATCCCGACTATCTCTAGTCGGAACCTCTCAACCTCACGCACAATCTCAGGCTCCTTCCCCGCCAGCGAGGTGACATTCCACGTCCCTAGAGCTAGCTTCCGTGTCCAGGGATCGGGTTGTCGAGGCCCCCGCCTTCGACTGCTGCCCGATCCTCTTAGCACCTTACGGTCCCTCCTTCAGGTGGTGAGCCCACTGGAAGGCGGCCCCATGTCGCTCCTTCGGGCTGAGCCCGGCCGGACCCTGTGGGGGAAGGCCCGGCCACCAGGCGCTCGCATACGAGCCCCAACCCCGGGCCTGGCTCCAGGGTGGGGCCCCGGCTGCGCCATACTGGGCGACGTCACGGTCCTTGATGTAGTATCTCTCATAAGGGGTTTTGAACCGCTCTTAGTCTGACCCGTTGCCCAGGACCTGTTTGCCTTGGGAGACCCTACCAGGGGCATATAGCCCCGGACAACATAGCTCCTAGGGTCATTCGGGTACTCAAACCCTTCCACCACGTTAAGGTGGCAGTTCAAGGAGAGGACATCTTATATTAAAGATATTAAAGATATTAAAGAGGACATCTTTTTTTTTTTTTTTTTTTTTTTTTAACATCTTATATTAAAAAAAGTAATTATTTTCAAACCATTGTTTGTCATATCACGTTTTTCATTGAATTTTTGCATTTTTTAACCAATATTTGATAAAATAATTCTGAAGAATATGAGAATTTATAAGTTCCCAATTAATTTCAAAATATGGTTTGTATGGTCACTTTTTTATTTTTTGTTTCTTAATGGCAATTATTTAAAGGTTTTCCGTGAACATATGCTTCTGAATATGAAAATATCATATTTCGTTATGTAAAAAGTCATACCATGGTATTTCATGAAATCTTTTTCATTCACACTTTTAATGATTTATTTGTGAAAATATGAATGTGAATATGAACATTCATATTTTCACAATAAAGTGTAAAAACTTGGTCATTTCAAGTTTTTAATTGAATTTTTGCACTTTTTAACAGTTTGTCATGGAATTATTCTGATGAGAATTAATATTTTAGCAATGTTTTGCTTACATGTTGCCTTCTTTTTACTGTTTTCCTTTAAATGATGCTTATGAATATGAAAATTAATATTTTCATTTAAACTATCACATTTTTGATGGAAAATATCATCTTTTTTGTCAAAACATGATTTGCATGGAAATTTTTTTGTTTTTGATTCACTTATGGCACTTTTTAAAGGTTTTACATGATCATATGATTTATATTTTCAGAATTATTCATATTTTTATGGTAAAGGTTAACGTGTTTTAATGAAATTATGTCTTTTTTTAATGGCAAATTATATATTTGAATGAAACAATCCATCTGTTAATAAAAAAAAAAAAAGTCATCATTAAACCAGTGTCAAGTTTTGTGTAGAATTTTTGCACTTTTAATGGTTTTTAGTTTAAGGATGTTAATGAATATAAAGTCATATTTTTCACAATTGTTTTTTAAAAACTTGATTTGTCATATAACGTTTCTTTATTAAACTATTTCACTTTGTTTAACAGTTTTTCATTAAATTATTCCTTTGTATATAAATTTTTTATTTTTTTTTCCCAGCTTTTCATGAAATTTCCTTTGGATAAACAAATTCCTATTTTACCAGTTTATTTCATAAAATGATTATTTTTACCAAACATGGTTATCATGAAACCTTTTTCGTTCACTTATTGCACTTTTCTCAATGGATTGGGGCAGACTTTAATGGGCATATGTAGGTGAAGGGAACAGAGGTGATGAGGAGGTGATGGGTAGGTATGGTTTTAAGGAGAGGAATGTAGAAGGGTAGATGGTGGTAGATTTTGCTAAAAGGATGGAAATGGCAGTGGTGAATACATATTTTAAGAAGAAGGATGATCATAGGGTGACCTATACGAGGGAGGAAGGTGCACACAGGTGGACTATGTTCTATGCAGGAGATGCAACCTGAAGGAGATTGGAGACTGTAAGGTGTTGGCGGGGGACAGTGTAGCTAGACAGCATGGGATGGTGGTCTGTAGGATGGTTTTGGAGGCGAAGAAGAAGAGGAGGAGGGTGAGGACTGAAAGAAGAATAAGATGGTGGAAACTGAAGGAGGAAGAGTGTAGTGTGAGGTTGAGGGAAGAGGTCAGACAGGGGATCGTTGGTGGTGAAGCGGTATTGGATGATTGGGTAATAACTGCAGGAGTGATGAGGATAGCAGCTTGAGTATTTTGAGCAGGTAATGAATGAGGAAAATCAGAGAGAGAAAAGGTTGGATGATGTGGAGTTGGTGAAGCAGGATGTGGATAGGCTTAGTAAGGAGGAAGTGAGAGCAGCGATTAAGAGGATGAAGAGTGAAAAGTCGGTTGGACCAGATAACATACCTGTAGAAGCATGGAGATGTTTAGGAGAGATGGAAGTGGAGTTTTTAACCAGATTGTTTAACACGATTGTGGAAGGTGGGAGGATGCCTGAGGAATGGAGAAGGAGTGTGCTGGTACCGAGCTTTAAGAATAAGGGAGATGTGCAGACCTGCAGTAACTACAGGGGAATTACGTTGACCAGTCACACCATGAAGTTATGGGAAAGAGTAGTGGAAGCCAGGCTGAGAAAATAAGTGACCATCTGTGAGCAACAGTATGGTTTCATGCTGAGGAAGAGCACCACGTATGCCTTATTTGCTTTGAGGATGTTGATGGAGAAGTTTAGAAAAGGACAGAATGAATTGCATTGTGTATTTGTGGATTTAGAGAAAGCGTACGACAGAGTGCCACGAGAGGAGTTGTTGTATTGTATGAGGAACTCAGGTGTGTCAGAGAAGTATGTGAGGGTGGTGCAGGACATGTATGAGGATGTGCAGTAGGAACGACATACTGGTTCAGGGTGAAGGTTGGACTACATCAAGGATCGGCCCTAAACCCTTTCCTGTTTGCAGTGGTGATGGACAGGTTGATGGACGAGGTCAGACAGGAGTCTCCCTAGACTATGATGTTTGCGGATGATATTTTGATTTGTGGTGAGAGTAGTGAGCAGGTTGAGAAGAGCCTGGAGAGGTGGAGATATGCGCTGGAGAGAAGGGGAATGAAAGTCAGTAGGAGTAAGACAGAGTACATGTGCGTGAATGAGAGGGAGGGTGGTGCGGATGAACATGCTATGTGAACATGATGAACATGCTATGTGGTTCCTCGGTTAGGTAACCTTTATACACCAGACAAAAATACCCTGCGGTTTCAAGCCTAGATAATCCGCTTGTTGTTGTTAAAATTTTGCACACTCAGCAAAACTGCACCGGTTATTCTGCAATACTATTCTCCAATAAACCTATCATACTCTTATCACAACTATCTCTATTTCGTTTATATTATTTTTGTATTCTACTCTATTTTTATAACTAAAACTAGCTAGAAATGCCAGTAACCCATGGGATCGGGAAAGGCCAGCCCATTAGAATTTTAAAAGGTGACAGTTTAGTAGTTGAAGTCATTCTCGTTTCTTTGGGTACTGCCGGGAGAACAACAGTTCAATTTCGGCCTGTTTCAAATTTCCTTCTGTTGGCATATGTGTGAAATCGATCTGTAGGTCTTGGAAGGGTTGCTCAGGAAAAGTAAGCGCATCATGTCGTACAGGTCAATGTATGTTAGTTTTGGCACAAGTCAAACTTGAATCTAACACTAGCTTGGTTGTTTTAGCTACATCAGCAATACAGTATGATGAGTTAATAGCCTGTGTGACTTTAGCTGTGCTAATGTGTGACACCCCATGTTAATGCTTCACCAACACTATTAAAGCTAGTTTAGGCAGAGCAATTTTTTTCATCTACATCTCTAATGATACCAGCAGAATATGATTTACATTGTTTAGAAGCCCAATACTTTATGTCCTCCTCCACTTCTGACTCTAAAGGTCAGGTATGTTTTAGGTCAGGATCTCAGGATATTTTCTGTACTGTGTCCAAATCTACTGGTTGTTTTGCTGCTTCCTTAGCTACTTTATCCACTAACGAGTTTCCCCGAATTTCCTCTGAATCACCAGCGGCATGTCCATTAACCTTAACTATGGCCGCTTTGGCAGGAAAATGATCAGCATTTAAGAGGTCCCCTATGAGATTAAAATGTGCTATGGGCTTTCCATCAGCTGTTTTAAAGTGTCTTTGCGTCCATGTTTCGGCAAAATCATGCACAACATCATAATCATACTTAGAATCAGTGTATATAGTCACTACTTTACCTTCAGACAACTGCCATGCTCTTGTAAGTGCGACCAACTCTGCAGCTTGTGCAGATGTGTATGGTAATGGTTTAGCTTAAACTATTTCATCAGGTAAACTTACAACCGCATATCCACATAAATACACATCAGAGGGTTTTGAACACGATCTATCTACATATAGGCAATCCCCCCTTCCAGGGCCGTATCTAAAAGATCGGGCTTACAAGAGGTCTCTTGTTCAATATGATAAGCCAATCGTGTGCGTCAATGAAAGCCATCTAAGATAATAAAGTCTAGCACAGGGGTCACCAACGTGGTGCACGCAGGGACCAGGTCGCCCACAAGGACCACACAAGCCTGTTCTAAAAATAGCTGTTTCCTACCTTGTTAAATTATTATTAATAATTATTGTGAGAAATCTTTAACATGATCAGTGTCTTCACATAGAATCTATGTGAAGACACTGACATGCTGAGGTGTCAAACTCAGTGTCAAATCCGGCCCGACTTACAATTATATCCGGCCCGTGAGATGATTTAATAAAGATCTATTATTATTGTTATTAATGTCCAGGCGATATAAAGCGCTGATGACACAAACTACAGATCCCATAATACAGCGCTTCAGCTGTCTTACCGAACACTAGGCGACCTGGGAAAATTCCAGCGTCAATCGAGTCAAGCTTCTGTTGATGTATTTAACACTATTGTAAAGTTATTGTGAAGCCCCTCACAATGGCGAAGAAAAAAGTTGATTCTGAAAACAGAACGTTTCAAAACCGATGGGATTCTGAGTTTATGTTTACTAACACTGCCGGTAAATACGTGTGTGTTATTTGTGGAGCGAATGTGGATGTAATTAAGGAATTTAATCTAAGAAGGAACTACAAGACAAAAAATCAGGAGAAGCTGAAGAACCTAAATGCAGAGCAGAAGATACAGAAAGTAGAAGAGTTAAAGAAAAATCTGACATTTCAGCAGAAGTTTTTTTTTTTAAGCTGTGAGATGTCTGGTGTTTGACAGGAGATATTTTTATGGAGAGCAAAATATTTTAGTTTATTTGAAGTTTAAGATAATTTTTTTATAAAATGGCATAAAAGCAAATAAATCTGATTGTTTTGATTTGTTGTTATTTTAACATTTACTTAAAAGCACAATTTTTATTAATTTGTTCAGGGTTTTTTCTCAGCATGTTTATATTTCTAACTTGTATAATTTTGACAGGATATATTTTAATGGACAGCTATTTATTTAAAGTTTAAGTTGATTTTGTTCTGGAATAATATTCCTGTCTCTTTTTAATTATATTTATGTTCAAAAAAACATTGTTTTAGTGTTTTCAATAAATGTTTATCCTGTTCGGCCCGTGATCTCAAGTGTGCTTTGAGTTTTGGCCCCCTGTACTAGATGAATATCATTAATTAGATTAGATTAGATTAGATTAGATTAGATTCAACTTTATTTTCATTACACATGTACAAGTACAAGGCAACGAAATGCAGTTTGGGTGCTAACCCGAGTGCAATAACAGCAAGTGCAGGATATATAGTTTTTACATGAATTTACATAGTTAAATAAAATGAAATATAGACTATAAACAGTAATTTAAAGATGTATCTGTACTATAAAAGTAGCATACAGATGAATATATATATATATATATATATATATATATATATATATATATATATATATATATATATATATATATATATATATATATATATATATATGTATACTATGAATATAATTACAAAAGAATATGAATATATAAGTACTATGAATATAATTACAGATGAATATGAATATATATGTACTATGAACAATAATATACAGATGAATATATATATATATATATATATATATATATATATATATATATAGTAAGTATATATATATATATATATATATATATATATATATATATATATATATATATAATATATATATATATATATATAGTAAGTATATATATAGTAGTATATAGTAAGTATAGTAATAGGCATCTGTATATCATGTTCACAATACATATATATATATATATATATATGTGAGCATAAGTTTTTGTTCAGACAGTCCAGCAGGAAAGTGACGGAGTGTGAGTTGTGGGGGGAAATGTGTGGAAATGTGGCTCCTTTGTCTTGGAGGTGTTAAGGATCAGGTTATTGTTATTGCACCATGTGGCTAGGTGCTGGATCTCCTCCCTGTAGGCAGTCTCATTGTTGTTGGTGATGAGACCGATCACGGTAGTGTCATCTGCAAATTTGATGATGGAGTTAGATCCATTCACAGGCCTGCAGTCAGAGGTGAAGAGGGAGTAGAGGAAGGGGCTCAGCACACAGCCCTGTGGTACACCAGTGTTGAGTGTGATGGTGTTGGTGCAGCTGGAGCCAGATCGAACCTGCTGGGGTCTGTTGGTCAGAAAGTCCATGACCCAGTTGCAGGAGGAGGTGTTAATGCCCAGATCTAGAAGTTTGGCTATTAACTTAGATGGAATGATGGTATTGAATGCTGAGCTGAAGTCAATGCAAGGTGTGAAACCTTAACATCTTCAGCTCTGCTACCTACAGCTCCAACTCCTGTCTTCTACTCAATGCCACTGTCTCTAATCCATACAACATCCCAAGTCTCACCACAGTCCTATAAACTTTCCCTTTAATTCTTGCAGATACCCTACTATCACAAATCACTCCTGTCACTCTTCTCCACCCACTTCACCCTGCCTGCACGCTTTTCTTTACTTCCCTAACACACTCTCCATTACATTGCACTGTTGACCGCAGGTACCTGAACTCCTCCACCTTCTCCACTTCTTCTCCCTGCAACCGCACCACTCCACTGCCCTCCCTCTCATTCACACTCTGTCTTACTCCTACTGACTTTCATTCCCCTTCTCTCCAGCGCATATCTCCACCTTTCCAGGCTCAACCTGTCCATCACCACTGCAAACAGGAAAGGGCTCAGGGCCGATCCTTGATGTAGTCCAACCATCACCCTGAACCAGTCTGTCGTTCCTACTGCACACTTTACTGCGGTCATACTGTCCTCATACATGTCCTGCACCACCCTCACATACTTCTCTGACACACCTGACTTCCTCATACAGTACCACAGCTCCTCTCTCGGCACCCTGTCGTACGCTTTCTCTAAATCGACAAATACACAATGCAATTCCTTCTGTCCCCTTCTCTATACTTCTCCATCAACATACTCAATGCAAAGGATGGTGCTCTTGGATGGTGCTCTTCTTCCTCGGCATGAAACCATACTGTTGCTCACAGATGGTCACCTCTTCTCTCAGCCTGGCTTTCACTACTCTTTCCCATAACTTCATGGTGTGACTGATCAACTTAATTGCCCTGTAGTTACTGCAGGTCTGCACATCTCCCTTATGCTTAAAGATCGGTACCAGCACACTCCTTCTCCATTCCTCAGGCATCCTCCCACCTTCCAGAATCTTGTTAAACAATCTGGTTAAAAACTCCACTGCCATCTCTCCTAAACATCTCCATGCTTCTACAGGTATGTCATCTGGTCCAACCGACTTTCCACTCTTCATCCTCTTAATCGCTGCTCTCACGTCTTCCTTACTAATCCTATCTACATCCTGCTTTACCAACTCCACATCATCCAACCGTCTCTCTCTCTGAATTTCCTCATTCATCAGATGCTCAAAATACTCCCTCCACCTTCTCAACACACTCTCCTCACTAGTCAACACATTTTTCTCCCCATCCTTTATTGCTCTAACTTGCAGCACATCCTTCCCAGCTCGGCCCCTCTGCCGGGCCAATAATAGTATAAATACTTTCCTCCTTCCTTAGTGGCCAACCTCTCATACAGCTCCTCATATGCCTTTCCTTGGCTTTCGCCACATCCCTCTGTACCTGCTGCCGCATCTCCTTGTACTCCTTCCTACTTTCCTCATCACTCTGTCTATCCCACTTCTGTTTTGCCAACCTCTTTCTCCTTATGCTCGCCTACACTTCCTCATTCCACCTCCACGTCTCCTTGCCTTCCTTTCTATTTCCAGATGTCACACCAAGTACTTTTCTAGCTGCCTTCCTTATCACTCCTGCCATAGTTTCCCAATCACCCAACACCTCTTCACCACCACCGAGCCCCTGTCTGACCTCTTCCCTGAACCTCACACTACACTCTTCCTCCTTCAGTTTCCACCATCTTATTCTTCTTTCAGTCCTCACTTTCCTTCTTTTCTTCTTCGCCTCCAAAACCATCATACAGACCACCATCCGATGCTGCTTAGCTACACTGTCCCCTGCCAACACCTTACAGTCTCCAATCTCCTTCAGGTTGCATCTCCTGCATAGAACATAGTCCACCTGTGTTCACCTTCCTCCACTCTTATATACGTCACCCTATGATCCTCCTTCTTCTTAAAATAAGTGTTCACCACTGCCATTTCCATCCTTTTAGCAAAATCTACCACTATCTACCCTTCCACATTCCTCTCCTTAAAACCATACCTACCCATCACCTCTGTTCCCTTCACCAACATGCCCATTAAAGTCTGCCCCAATCACCAATCGTTCTTTCCTAGGTACACTATCTACCACTTCATCTAATTCACTCCAGAATCTTTCCTTCTCCTCCATCTCACAGCCAACTTGTGGAGCATATAGGCACTGATGACATTTATCATCCCTTCAACTTCCATCTTCACGTTCATCACCCTATCAGAAACTCTCTTCACCTCCACTACACTTTTACTGTACTCTTCCTTCAGAATCACCCCTACACCATTTCTTTTTCCAGTTTGAACCCACCTCCAATGTTCCTGGCCTTTCTGCCTTACCACTTGGTCTCCTGAACACACAACATATCTACCTTTCTTCTTTCCATCATATCAGCTATCTCTCTCCCTTTACCCGTCATAGTACCAACGTTTAAAGTACCAACCCAAACCTCCACTCTCCTACACTGCTCCTTTTCCTGCCGTCTCTGTAGATGTCTTCCTCTTCCCCTTCTCCTCCTTCGGCCAACAGTAGCCCAATTTCCAATTTCCACCGGTACCCTGTCGGCTAACGATGCCTGTGGCGGTCGTTGTTAACCCGGGCCTCGACCGATCCAGTATGAAATTCTGATTTGTGATCTGCATATTTGATTTGGCACATGTTTTACGCTGGATGCCCTTCCTAACGCAACCCTCCCCATTTACCCGGGCTTGGAACCGGCACTAAGAGTGCACTGGCTTGTGCCTACCTAATGGCTGGGTTAAAATTTTTTTTAAATAAAAACAATCACCTTTTTTTTAATAAAAGAATATAAAATTTCTTTTCAAACCATTGATTATCACATTTTGCGATGAATATTTTCACTTTCAATGGTTTTTAGTTAATAATGATTATGAATATGAAAAGTCATAATTTCACAATAACTTAATAATAAGTAGTTTACCTATTCATTTCATATTTATAAGGGAAAAGTCATTGTTATGTCAAAACATGGTATATCATGAAACCATTTTCGTTCATTGATTGCACTTTTAACAATTCTTAGTGAAATTATGCTTTTGAATAATTTGCTTTTGAAAATTCATATTTTCACAATAACTTGTAAAAACTTGTTTATTTCACGTTTATCATTGAATTATTGCACTTTTTAACAGTTTTTCGTTAAATGGTGCTCATGAATATGAAAATCCGTATTTTTACTATCACATTTTTTATAAAAAAGTCATATTTCTGTCAGAACGTGATTTGTACTTTTTTGTTTTTCCTTCACTTAACTTTTTTAAAGGTTTGCATGATCACATGATTTATATTTGTTAGGTTTCTTTTTTTTTTTATGAAATTATGATTCATTAAAATTTATATTTTTAAAAAAACTCCACTATTTATATGAAAATGTCAAATTCTGGTCATAAAATAATATGTGCTGTGGATTCGATTTTGATGATTTATGATTTTATAACACATTTTTCATTTACTTATTCCAGTTTTCTACACTTTTTATGAAATTATGATTATGAATATAAAAATTCATATTTTTGAAATAACTAATATTTTTGTGAGAAATATCTTTTTTGGACAGGAAATGTTTTATATTATATCTCATCATACACATGTAAAATTATCATGGACAAATGCATGCTGCTTGTACAAATACGCTTGGTTCGAAAAACCGCTTTCTCTTCGTCCTAGAAGCCTGAGACTTGCGGAATCGCGTTTTCAGCGGTTTAGAAACTCATTCTTGACAGCACGTATAAGGCTTTGCCAAAAATGTGTTGTTGTTTAGATTTTGATGAATTGTAACTTTATAACACATTTTTCATTCACTTATTGCAGTTTTCTACACTTATTATGAAATTATGATGATGAATATGAAAATTCATTTTTTTTAAATAACTATAATATTTTTGTGAGAAATATCATGTTTTGTTGAGGAAATGTTTTGTTATATTATATCTCATCATAAAATGTAAAATTATCATGGACAAATGCGTGCTGCTTGTACAAATACGCTAGGTTCGAAAAACCGCTTTCTCTTCGTCCCAGAAGCCTGAGACTTGCGGAATCGCGTTTTCAGCGATTAAGAAACTCATTCTCGACAGCACGCGCAAGGCTTTGCCAAATATGTGCTGTAGATTCGATTTTGATGATTTATGACTTTATAACACATTTTTCAGTCACTTATTGCAGTTTTCAACACTTTTTATGAAATTATGATTATGAATATGAAAATTCATATTTTTGAAATAACTAATATTTTTGTGAGAAATATCAGATTTTGGACAGGAAATGTTTTGTTATATTATATCTCATCATAAATATGTAAAATTATCATGGACAAATGCGTGCTGCTTGTACAATACGCTTGGTTAGAAAAAAACGCTTTCTCTTCGTCCAAGAAGCCTGAGACTTGCGGAATCGCGTTTTCAGCGGTTAAGAATCTCATTCTCGACAGCACATGGAAAGCTTTGACAAATATGTGCTGTAGATTCGATTTTGATGATTTATGACTTTATAACACATTTTTCATTCACTTATTGCAGTTTTCTGCACTTTTATGAAATTATGATTATGAATATGAAAATTCCTTTTTTTGAAATAACTATAATAATTTTGTGAGAAATATCATATTTTGTTGAGGAAATGTTTTGTTATATTATATCTAACCATAAAAATGTAAAATTATCATGGACAAATGCATGCTGCCTGTACAAATACGCTTGGTTCGAAAAACCGCTTTCTCTTCGTCCTAGAAGCCTGAGACTTGCGGAATCGCGTTTTCAGCGGTTAGGAAACTCATTCTAGACAGCACGTGCAAGGCTTTGCCAAATATGTGCTGTAGATTCGATTTCGATGATTTATGACTTTATAACACATTTTTCATTCACTTATTGAAGTTTTCTACACTTTTTATGAAATTATGATTATGAATATGAAAATTCATATTTTTAAAAATAACTATAATATTTTTGTGAGAAATATCATGTTTTGTTGAGGAAATGTTTTGTTATATTATATCTCATCATAAAAATGTAAAATTATCATGGACAAGTTCATGCTGCTTGTACAAATACGCTTGGTTCGAAAAACCGCTTTCTCTTCGTCCTAGAAGCCTGAGACTTGCGGAATCGCGTTTTTAGCGGTTTAGAAACTCATTCTTGACAGCACGTATAAGGCTTTCCCAAATATGTGCTGTTGTATCGATTTTGATGAATTATGACTTTATAACCCATTTTCATTAATTTTTTGAAGTTTTCTACACTTTTTATGAAATTATGATTATGAATATGAAAATTCAGATTTTTTAAATAACTAATATTTTTGTGAGAAATATCATATTTTGTTGAGGAAATGTTTTGTTATATTATATATCATCATAAAAATGTTAAATTATCATGGACAAATGCATGCTGCTTGTACAAATACGCTTGGTTCGAAAAACCGCTTTCTCTTCGTCCTAGAAGCCTGAGACTTGCGGAATCGCGTTTTTAGCGGTTAAGAATCTCATTCTTGACAGCACTTAAAAGACTTTGCCAAATATGTGCTGTTGTATCGATTTTGATGAATTATGACTTTATAACCCATTTTCATTCACTTATTGCAGTTTTCTACACTTTTTATGAAATTATGATTATCAATATGAAACTTCATATTTTTGACATTATTATTTTTTTGTAAGAAATATCATATTTTGGTCAGGAAATGTTTTGTTATATTATATCTCATCATAAACATGTAAAATTATTATGGGCAAGTGATAAATCAATAACTGTCAAACTCAGTTTCATGCATAAAAAAAAAAAAATATTTTCGTCAGTTTATTGCTCACAATATTTAATGATTTTCAATTAAATTATTCTTCTTAATATCAAAAATCACGTTTTAAAAATAATGGTTATCTTTTTATGAAAAATTTTCTTATTTTTGTCTAAACATGTTAGGTTTATCTTTTTTTTCTTTTATGTAATATACATTTATTACGTTTATTTTTAAAATGCTTATGATTTTTTTTATGAAAAGAAGCATATTTTTGTCCTTTTTTTGTCGTCTTTTTCGTTTACTTATCGCAGATTTGAACGATTTTTAATGAAAATTTGCTTATGAATATGAAAATTCCTATTTTCCCAATAATAATCATATTTTTATTAAAAAAAATATATTGTTTTCAAACTACCGTTTGTCATGTATCATTTTTCGTTCAAGACTTGCACTTTTGGATGGAAAATATCATCTTTTTTGTCAAAACATGATTTGCATGGAAATTTTTTTGTTTTTGATTCACTTATGGCACTTTTTTAAAGGTTTTACATGATCATATGATTTATATTTTCAGAATGATTCATATTTTTATGGTAAAGGTTAACGTGTTTTAATGAAATTATGTTTTTTTAAATGGGAAATTATATTTGAATGAAACAATCCATATTTTAATTAAAAAAAAAAGTCATTATTAAACCAGTGTCAAGTTTTGTGTAAGGATGCTAATGAATATAAAGTCATATTTTTCACAATTGTTTTTTAAAAACTTGATTTGTCATATAACGTTTCTTTATTAAACTATTTCACTTTGTTTAACAGTTTTTCATTAAATTATTCCTTTGTATATAAATTTTTTATTTTTTTTCCCCAGCTTTTCATGAAATTTCCTTTGGATAAACAAATTCCTTTTTTATCAGTTTATTTCATAAAATGATTATTTTTACCAAACATGGTTATCATGAAACCTTTTTCGTTCACTTATTGCACTTTTCTCAATGGATTGGGGCAGACTTTAATGGGCATATGTAGGTGAAGGGAACAGAGGTGATGAGGAGGTGATGGGTAGGTATGGTTTTAAGGAGAGGAATGTAGAAGGGCAGATGGTGGTAGATTTTGCTAAAAGGATGGAAATGGCAGTGGTGAATACTTATTTTAAGAAGAAGGATGATCATAGGGTGACCTATAAGAGTGGAGGAAGGTGCACACAGGTGGACTATGTTCTATGCAGGAGATGCAACCTGAAGGAGATTGGAGACTGTAAGGTGTTGGCGGGGGACAGTGTAGCTAGACAGCATCGGATGGTGGTCTGTAGGATGGTTTTGAAGGCGAAGAAGAAGAGGAGGAGGGTGAGGACTGAAAGAAGAATAAGATGGTGGAAACTGAAGGAGGAAGAGTGTAGTGTGAGGTTGAGGGAAGAGGTCAGACAGGGGCTTGTTGGTGGTGAAGCGGTATTGGATGATTGGGTAATAACTGCACGAGTGATGAGGATAGCAGCTTGAAAGGTACTTGGTGTGACATCTGGAAATAGAAAGGGAGACAAAGAGACGTGGTGGTGGAATGAGGAAGTGCAGGAGAGCATTAAGGAGAAAGAGGTTGGCAAAACAGAAGTGGGATCGACAGAGTGATGAAAAACGTAGGCAGGAGTACAAGGAGATACAGCAGGTAAAGAGGGATGTGGCAAAAGCCAAGGAAAAGGCATATGAGGAGCTCTATGAGAGGTTGGACACTAAGAGAGGAGAAAAGGATTGGCCAGGCAGAGGGACCGAGCTGAGAAGGATGCACTGCAAGTTAGAGCAATAAAGGATGAAGATGGAAATGTGTTGACTAGTGGAGTGTTGTGAGAAGGTGGAGGGAGTATTTTGAGCAGGTAATGAATGAGGAAAATCAGAGAGAGAAAAGGTTGGATGATGTGGAGTTGGTGAAGCAGGTTGTGAATAGGCTTAGTAAGGAGGAAGTGAGAGCAGCGATTAAGAGGATGAAGAGTGAAAAGTCGATTGGACCAGATGACATACCTGTAGAAGCATGGAGATGTTTAGGAGAGATGGCAGTGGAGTTTTTAACCAGATTGTTTAACACGATTGTGGAAGGTGGGAGGATGCCTGAGGAATGGAGAAGGAGTGTGCTGGTACCGAGCTTTAAGAATAAGGGAGATGTGCAGACCTGCAGTAACTACAGGGGAATTACGTTGACCAGTCACACCATGAAGTTATGGGAAAGAGTAGTGGAAGCCAGGCTGAGAAAAGAAGTGACCATCTGTGAGCAACAGTATGGTTTCATGCTGAGGAAGAGCACCACGTATGCCTTATTTGCTTTGAGGATGTTGATGGAGAAGTATAGAGAAGGACAGAATGAATTGCATTGTGTATTTGTGGATTTAGAGAAAGCGTACGACAGAGTGCCACGAGAGGAGTTGTTGTATTGTATGAGGAACTCAGGTGTGTCAGAGAAGTATGTGAGGGTGGTGCAGGACATGTATGAGGATGTGCAGTAGGAACGACATACTGGTTCAGGGTGAAGGTTGGACTACATCAAGGATCGGCCCTAAACCCTTTCCTGTTTGCATTGGTGATGGACAGGTTGATGGACGAGGTCAGATAGGAGTCTCCCTAGACTATGATGTTTGCGGATGATATTTTGATTTGTGGTGAGAGTAGTGAGCAGGTTGAGAAGAGCCCGGAGAGGTGGAGATATGCGCTGGAGAAAAGGGGAATGAAAGTCAGTAGGAGTAAGACATGTGCGTAAATGAGAGGGAGGGTGGTGCGGATGAACATGCTATGTGAACATGATGAACATGCTATGTGGGTCCTCGCTTAGGTAACCTTTATACACCAGACAAAAATACCCTGCGGTTTCAAGCCTAGATAATCCGCTTGTTGTTAAAATTTTGCACACTCAGCAAAACTGCACCGGTTTATTCTGCAATACTATTCTCCAATAAACCTATCATACTCTTATCACAACTATCTCTATTTTGTTTATATTATTTTTGTATTCTACTCTATTTTTATAACTAAAACTAGCTAGAAATGCCAGTAACCCATGGGATCGGGAAAGGCCAGCCCATTAGAATTTTAAAAGGTGACAGTTTAGTAGTTGAAGACAGAGTCATTCTCGATTCTTTGAGTACTGCCGGGAGAACAACAGTTCAATTTCGGCCTGTTTCAAATTTCCTTCTGGTGGCATATGTGTGAAATCGATCTGTAGGTTTTGGAAGGGTTGCTCAGGTCAATGTATGTTAGTTTTGGCACAAGTCAAACCTGAATCTAACACTAGCTTGGTTGTTTTAGCTACATCAGCAATACAGTATGATGAGTTTATAGCCTGTGTGACTTTAGCTGTGCTAATGTGTGACATCCCATGGTAATGCTTCACCAACACTATTAAAGCTAGTTTAGGCAGAGCAATTTTTTTCATCTACATCTCTAATGATACCAGCAGAATATGATTTACATTGTTTAGAAGCCCAATACTTTATGTCCTCCTCCACTTCTGACTCTGAAGTATGTTTTAGGTCAGGATCTCAGGATATTTTCTGTACTGTGTCCAAATCTACTAGTTGTTTTGCTGCTTCCTTAGCTACTTTATCCGCTAACGTGTTTCCCCGAATTTCCTCTGAATCACCTGAGGCATGTCCATTAACCTTAACTATGGCCGCTTTGGCAGGAAAATGATCAGCATTTAAGAGGTCCCCTATGAGATTAAAATGTGCTATGGGCTTTCCATCAGCTGTTTTAAAGTGTCTTTGCTTCCATGTTTCGGCAAAATCATGCACAACATCATAATCATACTTAGAATCAGTGTATATAGTCACTACTTTACCTTCAGACAACTGCCATGCTCTTGTAAGTGCGACCAACTCTGCAGCTTGTGCAGATGTGTATGGTAATGGTTTAGCTTCAACTATTTCATCAGGTAAACTTACAACCGCATATCCACATAAATACACATCAGAGGGTTTTGAACAAGATCTATCTACATATAGGCAATCCCCCCTTCCAGGGCCGTATCTAAAAAATCGGGCTTACAAGAGGTCTCTTGTTCAATATGCTTAAGCCAATCGTGTGCGTCAATGAAAGCCATCTAAGATAATAAAGTCTAGCACAGGGGTCACAGGTCGCCCACAAGGACCACACAAGCCTGTTCTAAAAATAGCTGTTTCCTACCTTGTTAAATCATTATTAATAATTATTGTGAGAAATACTGACATACTGAGGTGTCAAACTCAGTGTCAAATCCGGCCCGACGTACAATTATATCCGGCCCGCGAGATGATTTAATAAAGATCTATTATTATTGTTATTAATGTCCCGGCGATATAAAGCGCTGATGACACAAACTACAGATCCCATAGTACAGCGCTTCAGCTGTCTTACCGAACACTAGGCGACCTGGGAAAATTCCAGCGTCAATCGAGTCAAGCTTCTGTTGATGTATTTAACCCTATTGTAAAGTTATTGTGAAGCCCCTCACAATGGCGAAGAGAAAAGTTGATTCTGAAAACAGAACATTTCAAAACCGATGGGATTCTGAGTTTATGTTTACTGACACTGCCGGTAAATACGTGTGTGTTATTTGTGGAGCGAATGTGGATGTAATTAAGGAATTGAATCTAAGAAGAAACTACAATACAAAACATCAGGAGAAGCTGAAGAACCTAAATGCAGAGCAGAAGATATAGAAAGTAGAAGAGTTAAAGAAAAATCTGACATTTCAGCAGAAGTTTTTCACCAAAGCAAAATCACGAAGTGAAGCTGGTGTGAAAACAGAGGAGAAATCAGAGTCACATCAGCCGGTAATTTACTGATGGAGAGTTTCTGAAGAGCTGCATGATGAAGCTGTGAGATGTCTGGTGTATGACAGGAGATATTTTTATGGAGAGCAAAATATTTTAGTTGAATGTTTAAGATAATTTTTTTATAAAATGGCATAAAAGCAAATAAATCTGATTGTTTTGATTTGTTGTTATTTTAACATTTACTTAAAAGCACAATTTTTATTTATTTGTTCAGGGTTTATTCACAGCATGTTTATATTTCTAACTTGTATAATTTTGACAGGATATATTTTAATGGACAGCTATTTATTTAAAGTTTAAGTTGATTTTATTCTGGAATAATATTCCTGTCTCTTTTTAATTATATTTATGTTCAAAAAACATTGTTTTAGTGTGTTCAATAAATGTTTATCCTGTTCGGCTCGTGATCTCAAGTGTGCTTTGAGTTTTGGCCCCCCTGTACTAGATGAATATCATTAATTAGATTAGATTAGATTAGATTAGATTCGATTCAACTTTATTTTCATTACACATGTACAAGTACAAGGCAACGAAATGCAGTTTGGGTGCTAACCCGAGTGCAATAACAGCAAGTGCAGGATATATAGTTTTTACATGAATATACATAGTTAAATAAAATTAAATATAGACTATAAACAGTAATTTAAAGATGTATCTGTACTATAAAAGTAGCATACAGATGAATATATATATATATATATATATATATATATATATATATATATATATATATATATGTACTATGAATATAATTACAAATGAATATGAATATATAAGTACTATGAATATAATTACAGATGAATATGAATATATATGTACTATGAACAATAATATACAGATGAATATATATATATATATATATATATATATATATATATATATATATATATATATATATATATATATATATATATATATATATATATATATATATATATATATATATGTATTGTGAACATGATATACAGATGCCTCTTACTATACACAGAGAATGGGTATATATACAATGGTGATAAGTTAATGGTGAGCAGCAATACAAAAAAGAGCAGTGTGCAAATGAGCAAAGGTTTGTGTAAACAGTCCGTGCAATAACAAAGTATGAGGTGAAAAATTATCAGTGTCTTGGTGAGCATAAGTTTTTGTTCAGACAGTCCAGCAGGAAAGTGACGGAGTGTTTGGCTATTAACTTAGATGGATTGATGGTATTGAATGCTGAGCTGAAGTCAATTCAAGGTGTGAAACCACCCACTAGTCTTTCCTTTCACATTAGATAATAAGATTTGGATTAATGCATTTCTTCATTTTGGTTATTAACCTCTTATCTGACTCCAATTTGATAAAACATAATTAATATTTGCATAGGTTGTTATTTTACTAATAGTATAATTTGGATGGATGTTTGTTTAGTTATTCTGATTAAGCTCTGGCATTACACTCGTTCATTTGGTTCTCATAGTCGCACATGATCCTAGTATGGGCCTTATAATTAATGTACTGGTCAAAGGTCGTAAGCGAATCAGTATTGGTCGCTGCCAGAGGTTGGACTATAAGCTTCAGCGGCCGCTCTCTGCGTGCTCAACTTTAAACATACTTTATTTAGTCCCCTTAGAGGTGACACTTAATTATTACAATAATTATTTCTAACCAAAGGCAATGAATAGAATAATATTGGAATAATCAGAGGTTGAGGCTGTCACTCCCAACGAAAACCTTAACATCTTCAGCTCTGCTACCTACAGCTCCACCTCATGTCTTCTACTCAATGCCACTCTCTCTAATCCATACAACATCCCAGGTCTCACCACAGTCCTATAAACTTTCCCTTTCATTCTTGCAGATACCCTACTATCACAAATAACTCCTGTCACTCTTCTGCACCCACTTCACCCTGCCTGCACTCTTTTCTTTACTTCTCTAACACACTCTCCATTACATTGCACTGTTGACCGCAGGTACCTGAACTCCTCCACCTTCTCCAACTCTTCTCCCTGCAACCGCACCACTCCACTGCCCTCCCTCTCATTCACACTCTGTCTTACTCCTACTGACTTTCATTCCCCTTCTCTCCAGCGCATATCTCCACCTTTCCAGGCTCAACCTGTCCATCACCACTGCAAACAGGAAAGGGCTCAGGGCCGATCCTTGATGTAGTCCAACCATCACCCTGAACCAGTCTGTCGTTCTTACTGCACACTTTACTGCGGTCACACTGTCCTCATACATGTCCTGCACCACCCTCACATACTTCTCTGACACACCTGACTTCCTCATACAGTACCACAGCTCCTCTCTCGGCACCCTGTCCGTACGCTTTCTCTAAATCGACAAATACACAATGCGATTCCTTCTGTCCCCTTCTCTATACTTCTCCATCAACATACTCAAAGCAAAGGATGGTGCTCTTGGATGGTGCTCTTCCTCGGCATGAAACCATACTGTTGCTCACAGATGGTCACCTCTTCTCTCAGCCTGGCTTTCACTACTCTTTCCCATAACTTCATGGTGTGACTGATCAACTTAATTCCCCTGTAGTTACTGCAGGTCTGCACATCTCCCTTATGCTTAAAGATCGGTACCAGCACACTCCTTCTCCATTCCTCAGGCATCCTCCCACCTTCCAGAATCTTGTTAAACAATCTGGTTAAAAACTCCACTGCCATCTCTCCCAAACATTTCCATGCTTCTACAGGAATGTCATCTGGTCCAACCGACTTTCCACTATTCATCCTCCCACTTCTGCTTTGCCAACCTCTTTCTCCTTATGCTCGCCTGCACTTCCTCATTCCACCTCCACGTCTCCTTGCCTTCCTATCTATTTCCAGATGTCACACCAAGTACTTTTCTAGCTGCCTTCCTTATCACTCCTGCCATAGTTTCCCAATCACCCAACACCTCTTCACCACCACCGAGCCCCTGTCTGACCTCTTCCCTGAACCTCACACTACACTCTTCCTCCTTCAGTTTCCACCATCTTATTCTTCTTTCAGTCCTCACTTTCCTTCTTTTCTTCTACGCCTCCAAAACCATCATACAGACCACCATCCGATGCTGCTTAGCTACACTGTCCCCTGCCAACACCTTACAGTCTCCAATCTCCTTCAGGTTGCATCTCCTGCATAGAACATAGTCCACCTGTGTTCACCTTCCTCCACTCTTATACGTCACCCTATGATCCTCCTTCTTCTTAAAATAAGTGTTCACCACTGCCTTTCCATCCTTTTAGCAAAATCTACCACTATCTACCCTTCCACAATTCTCTCCTTAAAACCATACCTACCCATCACCTCCACATCACCTCTGTTCCCTTCACCAACATGCCCATTAAAGTCTGCCCCAATCACCAATCGTTCTTTCCTAGGTACACTATCTACAACTTCATCTAATTCACTCCAGAATCTTTCCTTCTCCTCCATCTCAAAGCCAACTTGTGGAGCATATAGGCACTGATGACATTTATCATCCCTTCAACTTCCATCTTCACGTTCATCACCCTATCAGAAACTCTCTTCACCTCCACTACACTCTTACTGTACTCTTCCTTCAGATTCACCCCTACACCATTTCTCTTTCCATCCACACCATGATAGTTTGAACAGTTTGAACCCACCTCCAATGTTCCTGGCCTTATTCCCTTTCCACTTGGTCTCCTGAACACACAACATATCTACCTTTCTTCTTTCCATCATATCAGCTATCTCTCTCCCTTTACCCGTCATAGTACCAACGTTTAAAGAACCAACCCAAACCTCCACTCTCCTACACTGCTCCTTTTCCTGCCGTCTCTGTAGATGTCTTCCTCTTCTCCTTCTCCTCCTTCGGCCAACAGTAGCCCAATTTCCAATTTCCACCGGTACCCTGTCGGCTAACGATGCCTGTGGTGGTCGTTGTTATCCCGGGCTTTGACCGATCCAGTATGAAATTCTGATTTGTGATCTGCATATTTGATTTGGCACATGTTTTACGCTGGATGCCCTTCGTAACGCAACCCTCCCCATTTACCCGGGCTTTGAACCGGCACTAAGAGTGCACTGGCTTGTGCCTACCTAATGGCTGGGTTAAAATTTTTTTAATAAAAACAATCACCTTTTTTTTAATAAAAGAATATAACATTTCTTTTCAAACCATTGATTATCACATTTTGCGATGAATATTTTCACTTTCAATGGTTAATAATGCTTATGAATATGAAAAGTCATAATTTCACAATAACTTAATAATAAGTAGTTTACCTATTCATTTCATATTTATAAGGGAAAAGTCATTGTTATGTCAAAACATGGTATATCATGAAACCTTTTTCGTTCATTGATTGCACTTTTAACAATTCTTAGTGAAATTATGCTTTTGAATAATTTGCTTTTGAAAATTCATATTTTCACAATAACTTGTAAAAACTTGTTCATTTCACGTTTATCATTGAATTATTGCACTTTTTAACAGTTTTTCGTTAAATGGTGCTCATGAATATGAAAATTCATATTTTTACTATCACATTTTTTATAAAAAAAAGTCATATTTCTGTCACAACGTGATTTGTACTTTTTTGTTTTTCCTTCACTTAACTTTTTTAAAGGTTTGCCATGATCACATTATTTAAATTTGTTAGTTTTTTTTAATGAAATTATGATTCATGAAAATTAATATTTTTTATAAAAACTCCACTATTTATATGAAAATGTCAAATTCTGGTCATAAAATAATTTGCTATATCATATTTCATTATAAACATGTAAAATTTTCATGGGCAAGTGCATGCTTTCTGTGCAAATACGCTTGGTTCGAAAAACCGCTTTCACCTCACCCTAGAAGCCTGAGACTTGCAAAATCGCTTTTTACAGCGGCTAAGAAGCTCATTCTTGACAGCACGTAGAATGATTGTCCAAATAAGTGTTGTTGTTTCATTTTTGATTTATAATGACTTTTCATCACATTTTCATTCACTTTTCGCAGTTTTCAACAGTTTTATTTTAATTATGTTTATGAATATGAAAATTAATATTTTTGAAATATGAAAATTATGAAAATTAATATTTTTGAAATAACCATAATAATATGAAAAATGCCATGTTTTGATCGGAAATTGTTTTGTTATAACATATTGCATCATAAACATGTCAAAATATTATGGGGAAACCGCTTTCTCTTCGTCCTAGAAGCCTGAGACTTGCGGAATCGCGTTTTCAGCGTTTAAGAAACTCATTCTTGACAACACGTGGAAGGCTTTGCCAAATATGTGTTGTTGTTTCGATTTTGATGATTTATGACTTTATAACACATTTTCATTCACTTATTGCAGGTTTCTACACTTTTTATGAAATTATGATTATGAATATGAAAATTCATATTTTTGAAATAACTATAATATTTTTGTGAGAAATATCATATTTTGTTGAGGAAATGTTTTGTTATATTATATCTCATCATAAACATGTAAAATTATCATGGACAAATGCATGCTGCTTGTACAAATACGCTTGGTTCGAAAAACCGCTTTCTCGTCGTCCTAGAAGCCTGAGACTTGCGGAATCGCGTTTTCAGCGGTTTAGAAACTCATTCTTGACGTCCCCTGGTGGTCTAGTGGTTAAGATGCTGCGCTCCCACCGCTGCGACCCGGTTTGGATTCCCGGTCAGGGAACCATCCCCAGCCACTCTTAGTGCCGGTCCCAAGCCCGGATAAATTGGGGAGGGTTGCGTTAGGAAGGGCATCCAGTGTAAAACATGTGCCAAATCAAACGTGCGGAGGATCCGCTGTGGCGACCCCTAACGGGAGAAGCCGAAAAGAAAGTTTAGAAACTCATTCTCGACAGCACGTGGAAGGCTTTGCCAAATATGTGCTGTAGATTCGATTTTGATGATTTATGACTTTATAACACATTTTTCATTCACTTATTGCAGTTTTCTACACTTTTTATGAAATTATGATTATGTATATGAAAATTCATATTTTTGAAATAACTAAAAAATTTTTGTGAGAAATATCATATTTTGGACAGGAAATGTCTTTTTTATATCATTTCTAATCATAAACATTTAAAATTATCATGGACAAATGCATGCTGTTTGTGCATTTTCGCTTGGTTCGAAAAACCGCTTTCTCTTTGTCCTAGAAGCCTGAGACTTGCTGAATCGCATTTTCAGTGTCTATGAAACGCATTTTTTACAATACGTACAAGGCTTTGCCAAATATATGCTGTTGTTTTGTTTTTGGTTAATTATGACTTTCTAAGCAATTTACATTCACTTTTTGCAATTTTCATGAAATAAATTATGAATATGAAATTAATATTTTTGAAATAACTAAATACTTTTTTAGAAAAAATGCCATAATTTGGTCATAAAATATCTTGTAATATCATATCTCATCATAAACATGTAAAATTATCATTGGCAAGTGCATGCTGTTTGTGCATTTTCGCTTAGTTCGAAAAACCGCTTTCTCTTTGTCCTAGAAGCCTGAGACTTGCGGAATCGCATTTTCAGTGTCTATGAAACGTATTCTTTACAACACGTACAAGGCATTGCCAAATATGTGATTAATTATATTTTTTTAAACAATTCTCCTTTAATTTTTGCAGTTTTCATGAAAATAATTATTATGAATATGAAATTAATATTTTTGAAATAACTAAATATTTTTAGAAAAAATGCCATAATTTGGTCATAAAATATTTTGTAATATGATATCTCATCATAAACGTAAAATTATCATGGGCAAGTGCATGCTGTTTGTGCATTTTCGGTTGGTTCGAAAAACCGCTTTCTCTTTGTCCTAGAAGCCTGAAACTTGCGGAATCGCATTTTCAGTGTCTGTGAAACGTATTCTTTACACCACGTATAAGGCTTTGCCAAATATGTGCTGTTGGTTTTTTTTTCATTATTTTTATTATTACTTTCTAAGCAATTTTCATTTACTTTTTGCAGTTTTTAATAATGTTTTTGAAATTTTGATTATTAATATGAAAAAAATTATTTTTGAAATTACTATATTCTTTTGATGAAAAAATGTCATAATTTGGACATAAAATGTTTTGTAATATCATATCTCATCATAAACATGTAAAATTATCATGGGCAAGTGCATGCTGTTTGTGCATTTTCGCTTGGTTCGAAAAACCGCTTTCTCTTGGTCCTAGAAGCCTGAGACTTGCTGAATCGCATTTTCAGTGTCTATGAAACGCATTCTTTACAACACGTACAAGGCTTTGCCAAAAATGTGCTGTTGTTTTGTTTCTGGTTAATTATGACTTTCTAAGCAATTTACATTCACTCTTTGCAGTTTTCATGAAATAAATTATTATGAATATGAAATTAATATTTTTAAAATAACTAAATACTTTTTTAGAAAAAATGCCTTAATTTGGTCATAAAATATTTTGTAATATCATATCTCATCATAAACATGTAAAATTATCATGGGCAAGTGCATGCTGTTTGTGCATTTTCGCTTGGTTCGAAAAACCGCTTTCTCTTTGTCCTCGCATTTTCGCTTGGTTCGAAAAACCGCTTTCTCTTTGTCCTAGAAGCCTGAGACTTGCAGAATCGCATTTTCAGTGTCTATGAAACGCATTCTTTACAACACGTACAAGGCATTGCCAAATATGTGATTAATTATGACTTTCTAAACAATTCTCCTTTAATTTTTGCAGTTTTCATGAAATTAATTATTATGAATATGAAATTAATATTTTTGAAATAACTAAATATTTTTAGAAAAAATGCCATAATTTGGTCATAAAATATTTTGTTATATGATATCTCATCATAAACGTAAAATTATCATGGGCAAGTGCATGCTGTTTGTGCATTTTTGCTTGGTTCGAAAAACCGCTTTCTCTTTGTCCTATAAGCCTGAGACTTGCGAATTCGCATTTACAGTGTCTATGAAACGTATTCTTTACAACACGTATAAGGCATTGCCAAATATGTGCTGCTGTTTTGTTTTTGATTAATTATGACTTTCTAAGCAATTCTTATTTAATTTTTGCAGTTTATAACAATTTTTATGAAATTTTGAGAGAAAATGTTTTGTTATATCATATCTCATCATAAACATGTAAAATTATCAAGGGCACTTTCTCTTTGTCCTTGAAACGTGAGATTGTTGTTTTGTTTTTGATTAATTATGTGTATTAACCTCTTCTTCTTCTTCTTTCGGCTGCTCCCATTAGGGGTCGCCACAGCGGATCATCCGTCTCCATGCCACCCTGTCCTCTACAGCTGCCTCTTTCACACCAACTACCTGCATGTCTTTCTTCACCACAACCATGAACCTCCTCCTTGGCCTTCCTCTTTTCCTCCTACCTGGTGGCTCCATCCTCAGCATTCGTCTACCAATATAATTCATGTCCCTCCTCTGCACATGTCCAAACCATCTCAATCTCGCCTCCCTCACCTTGTCACTAAAACATCCTACATGCGCTGTCCCTCTAATAAACTCATTTCTAATCTTGTCCATCCTCGTCACTCCCAACGAAAACCTTAACATCTTCAGCTCTGCTACCTCCTGTCTTTTACTCAATGCCACTGTCTCTAATCCATACCACATCGCAGTTCTCACCACAGTCCTATAAACTTTTCCTTTCATTCTTGCAGATACCCTACTATCACAAATCACTCCTGACACTCTTCTCTTTACTTTTCTAACACACTCTCCATTACTTTGCCGTTTCCATCCTTTTAGCAAAATCTACCACCATCTGCCCTTCCACATTCCTCTCCTTAAAACCATACCTACCCATCACCTCCTCATCACCTCTGTTCCCTTCACCTACATGCCCATTAAAGTCTGCCCCAATCACCAATCGTTCTTTCCTAGGTACACCATCTACCACTTCATCTAATTCACTCCAGAATCTTTTCTTCTTCTCCATCTCACAGCCAACTTGTGGAGCATAGGCACTAATGACATTTATCATCATCCCTTCAGCTATCAGAAACCCTCTTCACCTCCACTACACTCTTACTGTACTCTTCCTTCAGAAATAACTGTGAATATGTATATTTCACCAGTTAATTTCATATTTTTATTTTAAAAAGTTATGTAAGTTTTTTGCTTACATATTGCACTTTTTAACTGTTTTCTATTAATTTATGCTTATAAATATGGAAATTCATATTTTCACAATACCTATCAAATTTTTTATGAAAAAGTCATATTTTTGTAAAAACATGATTAGCATTGCCACTTCTTAGTTTTTAATTGACTTTTTTTTCAAGGTTTTCCATGATCATATGATTTATATTTTCACAATTACTCATATTTTTATGGTAAAGGTTAACGTGTTTTTTTTAATGAAATTATGAATATGAATAGGAAATTATATATTTTAATAAAAAACATCTTTTATAAAAAAAAGTCATTTTTGAACCATTGTTTGTCATATTAAGTTTTGCATTACATTTTTTGCACTTTTAATGGTTTTTAGTTAAATGATGCTAATGAAATTCAGATTTTTCACAATAAATTTTACAAACTTGATTTGTCATATCACGTTATTTTATTGAATTAGTTCAATATTTAAACAGTTTTTCATTAAATTATTCCTTTGTATATAAAAATTCATATTTTACCAATTTATTGCATATTCATATGAAAATAGTCATATTTTTGCCAAACATGGTTTCCATGAAAATATGCTTCTGTATATGAAAAATAATATTTTATTAATTAATTGCATATTTATGTAAAACGTCAGAATTTTGTCAAAAAAAAGTTTTTAATGAAATTATGCTACTGAATATAAAGATTCATATTTTCTCAAACATTCTTATGAAAATCTAGCTTTTTTAAATTTTTAAATAAATAATTTTGGATATGAATATGAAATGTAATATTTCAATAAAAACAATAAATCTTTTATAAAAGAAAGTCAGATTTGTTTTAAACCATTGTTTGTCATATCACTTTTTTTAATAAATATTTGCACTTTTAACTATATTTAGTTAGATGATGCTTATGAATATAAAAAGTCATAATTTCACATCACAAGTTTTTCATGAAATTATTTCTTTCAATATAAAAATTTATATTTTACCAATTAATTTTATATTTATATGAGAAAAGTCATATTTATGTCAAAACATGGAATTTCATGAAAATAAATATGACTATATATATATTTTAACAATAACTTAAAACTTGATTTGTCATTTCACGGTTTTCATTGAATTTTTGCACTTTTTAACAGTTATTTATAGTAACTAGTAATTTATAATTTCCAAGTTAATTTCATATGTATTTTTTTTTTTAAGTTATATTTTTCTCAGACCAAGGTTTTTAATTTGCTTGCATAATTGAATTTTTAGTGGTTTTTCTTTAAATGATGCTTATAAATATGAAAATTCATATTTTCACAAAGACTATAACATTTTCAATGAAAATGACATTTTTTAAAGGTTTCCTGTTAACATACATAATATTTTCATAATGACTATCATATTTCGTTATGTAAAAAGTCATATTTTTGTCAAACCTTGGTTTATCATGGAAAAGTTTTTCGTTCACGGTTTTTAACGTGTTTTCATTTAATTGTGCTTATGAATATAAATATTCATATTTTTACAATTACTATTTTTATGAAAAAACGTCATATTGCTGTCTAAACATATTTTGTCATGTCACCTTTTCGTGCACTTATTGCACTTTTTAAATAGTTTTTAATGAAATTATGCTAATGTATATGAAAAGTCATAGTTTTACAATAAATCATGTTTTTTATGAAAATATAAGAATTTTTTATTAGCATAACCATGAAATGTTATATTTTAATAAAAACAATACATTTTGTATTTAAAAAAAATAATTTTTTTCAATCCATTGTTTATCACGTTTGCGTTGAATTTTTGCACTTTTAATGGTTTTTAGTTAAATAATGCTTATGAATATAAAAATTCATATTTTCACAATAATATTTGTATAAAAAAGTGATTTTTTATAAAAGAAAATCAGATTTTGTTCAAACCATTGTTTGTCAACACTTGTTGCGTTAAATTTGTACCTTGAACAGTTTTTAGATAAATGATGCTTATGTATATAAAAAGTCATCATTTCAAAATGAGGTGTAAAAACTTGATTTGTCATATCACGTTTTTTATTAAATTTATGCATTTTTTTTAACAGTTTTTCATGAAATTATTTGGATGAATATGAAAAGGTAAATTTTACCAATTAATTTCATATTTTATTTGAAAAAATTTTATTTTTCTCAGCCCATGTTTCTTAATATAGGTTTTTTGCTTACATATTGCACTTTTTAAACCTTTTTTTAATTAAATGATGCTTATGAGTAAGAAAATGTATATTTTCACAATAACTATCACATTTTTAATAAAAAAGTAATATTTTTGTAAAAACATGATTTATATAGTCACTTTATTGTTTTGCGTTCACTTATGGCACTTTTTCAAAAGTTTTCAATGAACATATAATTAATATTTTACAATATCAAATTTTTATGATGAAGGTTAACTGATTTGTTTTTAATGAAATTATGATTATAAATATGAAATCTAATATTTTAATTAAAAACAATAAATATTTTATAGGTCATATTCTTTTTCAAACTATTGTTTGACCACGCTTTGCATTGAATTTTTGCACTTTCAACGGTTTTTAGTTAAATGATGCTGATAAATATGAAAAGTCATAATTTCACATTATCTTTTAACAACTTGATTTGTCATATCACGTTTTTTAATTGAATTTTTGCACGTTTTTAATGAAAATATTCCTTTCAAAATAATTTTTTTTTTTATATTTTACTAATTAATTTCATATTTATATGAGAAAAGTCATATTTATGTCAAAACATGGTATTTCATGAAATCTTTTTCATTCACATTTTTACACGATTTATTTGGGAAATTATGAATATGAATATTGTCACAATAACTTTTAAACAGTTTTTCATGTAACTATTCTGATGAATATGAAAATTAATATTTTGGCAATTAATTATATATTTTTGAATTAAAAAACGGTATTTTTTTGCTCAAACCATGATTCTTCATGTAAAATGTATATTTTCATTTTAACTATCACATTTTTAATGAAAATGTCATCTTTTTTGTCAAAACATGATTTGCATGGTCACTTTTGATTTACGTATGACACTTTTTTAAAGGTTTTACATGATCAAATGATTTATATTTTTACAATTAATTATATTTTTATGGTAAAGGTTAACGTGTTTTTATGAAATTATGATTATAAATGGGAAATTATATATTTTAATAAAAACAATCCATCTTTTATTTAAAAAAAGTCATTATTCTTAAATATTGTTTGTCAATCACGTTTTGCGTAGAATATGACGTCATATTTTTTCACAATAGATTTTAAAAACTTGATTTGTCATATCACGAATCTTTATTAAATTATTTCACTTTTTAAAACAGTTTTTCATTACAATATTGCTTTGTATATAAAAATTCATATTTTACCAAATTATTTCATTTTCATATTAAAACATATATTTTTGCCAAACATGGATATCATGAAATCTTTTTCAGTCACATATTGAACTTTTTTAAATGGTTTTCCATGAAAAATATGCTTCTGAATATGAAAATTCATACTTTAATGACAATCCTATGTTGTCATATCACGTTTAGCATAGAATTGTTGCACTTTTGATGGTTTTTTGTTAAATGATGATATGAAATATGTCATTTTTATCAATAAATTTAAAAAACTTGATTTGTCTTAATTAAATAATTTTTTTATATATAAAAATTCATACTTGGCCAATTTATTTCATATTCATATAAAAAAAGTAATATTTTTTTAAAACCAGATCTATGTCGTGCTGTCATATCTTGAGATGTGTTGAGGCTATGTAAAATAGCTGTTACCTGATGTGAGGTGTACAGTATCAAAGGATGTGACAGCACCGTTTTCCAAACCTTGTGCTATGTTGTCTAAAGATATGAAAAGATACGCAACAGGGCGAAATCTGTCACTGTGTTCCTGGGCTAGAAGCCCCGCAGCCATACCACCACGTTTGTGCAAATAAAGGTGAAAAGGCTAAGCATAATTCGGAAGAACTTTTTTCATGTTTACATAATGCACTTTTTTCACTGTTCACCAATAAATGATGCTTATGAATATGAAAATTTATATTTTCATGTTAACTATCACATTTTTAATGAAAATGTCATCTTTTTTGTCAAAACGATTTGCATGGTCTATTTTTTGTTTTTGATTCACTTATGGCACTTTTTTCAAGGTTTTACATAATCAAATGATTTATATTTTTACAATTACTCATATTTTTATGGTAAAGGTTAACATGTTCCTATTAAATTATGATTATGAATGGGAAATTATATATTTTAATAAAAACAATCCATCTTTTATTTAAAAAAGGCATTATTTTCAAACCATTGTTTTGCATACAATTTTTGCACTTTTAATGGTTTTTAGATAAATGATGCTAATGAACATGAAAAGTCATATTTTTCACAATTGATTTTAAAAACTTGATTTGTCATATCATGTTTCTTTATTAAAATATTTCGCTTTTCTAACTGTTTTTCTTTAAATTGTTCCTTTGTATATAAAAATTCATATTTTACCAATTTATTTCATATTCATGTTAAAGAGTCATATTTTTGCCAAACATGGTTATCGTGAAACCTTTTTCATTCACTTATTGCACTTTCAAATCGTTTTCCATGAAAATATGCTTCTGAATATGAAAATTCATATTTTCATAATGACTATCCTATGTTGTCATATCACGTTTTGCATAGAAATTTTGCACTTTTGATGGTTTTTAGTTAAATGATGATATGAAATATAAAAAAGTCATATTTTTAATCAATAAATGTATAAAACTTAATTTGTCTTTATTAAATTGTTCCTTTATATATAAAAAATTCATATTTGACCAATTTATTTCATATTCATATGAAAAAAGTCATATTTTTGCCACGCATGGTTATCATGAAAACTTTTTTGTTCACTGATAGCACTTTTTTTCAACGGTTTTCCATGAAAATATGCTTCTGTATGAGACAATTTATATTTTTCTAATTAATTGCATAATTATGTGAAATGTCAAAATGTTGTCGAACCATGGTTTGTCATGTGAAAGTTTTTCGTTTACTTATTGCACTTTGTTTTTTAATAAAATTATGCTAATGAATATAAAAATTCATATTTGCACAATAACATTTTTATGAAAATTTTACTTTTTTTAATGAAATTATGGAACTGAATATGAAATGTAATATTTTAATAAAAAATTTTTTTTTAATAAAACAGTCAGATTTGTATCAAATCAGATTTGTCATATGACTTTTTGCAATGAATATTTGCACTTTCAACGGTTTTAGTTAAATGATGCTTGTGAATATGAAAACGCAAAGTTTCACACTAACTTGTAAAAACTTGATTTGTCATAGCAAGTTTTTCATTAAATTTTGCACTTTTTTAACAGTTTTTTATTAATTATTATTCTGATGAATATGAGAATTTATATTTTACCAATTAATTTAAGATTTTTTATTAAAAAAAAATATATATTTATTGCTCAAATTATGGTTTTTAATGTAGGTTTGTCGTTACATATTGCACTTTTAAATGGGTTTTAATGAAATTATGCTAATGAAGAAGAACATTTATATATTCACAATAACATATTTTTATAAAAAAGTTAACGATTTGTTTTTATGAAATTATGGTTATAATTTTGAAATGTGATTTTATAATTTTTAAAAAAAACTTTTTAGTTCTTAGTTAAATGATGTCATAATTTCACAATATCTTGTAGAAACTTGAATTGTAATATCACGTCTAATCGATTTTTTGCTAAATTATTCTTTTGAATATGAAAATTCATATTTTACAAATTAATTTAATATTTATATGAGTAAAGTCATATTTATGTAAAAAAATTTTTTAAATAATTATGACTTTTAAAACAATTTTTATTTACTTTTTGCAGTTTTTAACTGTTTTTATTACATTTTGATTATGAATATGAAAATTTATATATTTGAAATAACTAAAGACTTTTTATGAAAAAAATGTATAATTTGGTCAGAAAATGTTTTGTGATATATCTTATCATAAACATGTAAAATTATTATTTGCATGTGCATGTTGTTTGTGCAAATTCGCTTGATTATGAATATGAAAATTAATTTTCGATATTAAAATCAATAACTGTTAAAACAGTTTTCTGTATGAAAAAAATATGTCCAAAAAAATTTTTTTATGTCAGTTTATTGTTTTTCGTTCATTTATTGCAATATTACCTTATTTTCGATTAAATTATGCTTCTAAATATCAAAAATCATGTTTTAAAAATAATGGATATCTATTTAGTAAAAATTTGCTTATAAATATGAAAAGTCATATTTTCCCAATAGAAATTATATTCTTATAAAAAAATACATTGTTTTTAAACCACTGTTTGTCATTAAACTTTTTTCGTTTACGTCTTGAACTTTTTAACGTTTTTGACAATAAATCATGCTTATAAATCTGAAATTTCAAATTTTTACAAGAACTATCTTTTATGATTAAGGTTAACATATTTCGTATGGAATAATGATTATGAAAATGAAATTATTATTTTTTAAATAAGTAAATAATTTTTAAGTAAAATGTCATAATTTGGTCAGACTTGCGGAATCGCATTTTCAGTGTCTATGAAACGCATTCTCTACAACACGTACAAGGCCAAATATGTGCTGTTGTTTTGTTTTTGGTTAATTATGACTTTCTAAGCAATTTACATTTACTTTTTGCAGTTTTTAATAATGTTTATGAAATTTTGATTATTAATATAAAAATTTATATTTTTGAAATAACTAAATTCTTTTACTATAAAATGTCAGAATTTGGTCATAAAATGTTTTGTAATAGCATATCTCATCATAAACATGTAAAATTATTATGGGCAAGTGCATGCTGTTTGTGTATTTTCGCTTGGTTCGAAAAACCGCTTTCTCTTGGTCCTAGAAGCCTGAGACTTGCGGAATTGCATTTTCAGTGTCTATGAAACGCATTCTTTACAACACATACAAGGCTTTGCCAAATATGTGCTGTTGTTTTGTTTTTGATTAATTATGACTTTCTCAGCAATTTTCATTAAATTTTTGCAGTTTTGATGAAATAAATTATGAACATGAAATTAATATTTTTGAAATAACTGAATTTTTTTATGAAAAAATGTCAACATTTGGTCATAAAATGTTTTGTGATATCATATCTCATCATAAACATGTAAAATTATCAGGGGGACTTTCTCTTGTCCTTGAAACGTGAGATTGTTGTTTTGTTTTTGAATAATTATGTGTATTATCAGGTTATTCATCAACTTTTTAACAGTTTTTTTTAAAGAAATTATTAGTATAACTGTGAATATGTATCTTCTTCTTCTTCTTCTTTCGGCTGCTCCCATTAGGGGTCGCCACAGCGGATCATCCGTCTCCATACCACCCTGTCCTCTACAGCTGCCTCTTTCACACCAAGTACCTGCATGTCTTCCTTCACCACAACCATGAACCTCCTCCTTGGCCTTCCTCTTTTCCTCCTACCTGGTGGCTCCATCCTCAGCATTCGTCTACCAATATAATTCATGTCCCTCCTCTGCACATGTCCAAACCATCTCAATCTCGCCTCCCTCACCTTGTCACTAAAACATCCTACATGCGCTGTCCCTCTAATAAACTCATTTCTAATCTTGTCCATCCTCGTCACTCCCAACGAAAACCTTAACATCTTCAGCTCTGCTACCTCCTGTCTTTTACTCAATGCCACTGTCTCTAATCCATACCACATCGCAGGTCTCACCACAGTCCTATAAACTTTTCCTTTTATTCTTGCAGATACCCTACTATCACAAATCACTCCTGACACTCTTCTCTTTACTTTTCTAACACACTCTCCATTACTTTGCACTGTTGACTCAGGTACCTGAACTCCTCCACCTTCTCCAGCTCTTCTCCCTGCAACCGCATCACTCCTCTGCCCTCCCTCTCATTCACACACATGTATTCTGTCTTACTCCTACTGAGTTTCATTCCCCTTCTCTCCAGCGCATATCTCCACCTCTCCAGGCTCTTCTCAACCTGCTCACTACTCTCACCACAAATCACAATATCATCCGCAAACATCATAGTCCAGGGAGACTCCTGTCTGACCTCGTCCGTCTACCTGTTCATCACCACTGCAAACAGGAAAGGGCTCAGGGCCGATCCTTGATGCAGTCCAACCTTCACCCTGAACCAGTCTGTCGTACCTACTGCACACTTCACTGCCGTCACACTGTCCTCATACATGTCCTGCACCACCCTCACATACTTCTCTGACACACCTGACTTCCTCATACAATACCACAACTCCTCTCTTGGCACCCTGTCGTACGCCTTCTCTAAATCCACAAATCCACAATGCAATTCCTTCTGTCCTTCTCTATACTTCTCCATCCACATTCTCAAAGCAAATAAGGCATCTGTGGTGCTCTTCCTCGGCATGAAACCATACTGTTGCTCACAGATGGTCACCTCTTCTCTCAGCCTGGCTTCCACTACTCTTTCCCATAACTTCATGGTGTGACTGATCAACTTAATTCTGAAGACTGCAAATCTCCTTTATGCTTAAAGATACCAGCACACTTCTTCTCCATTCCTCAGGCATCCTCTCACCTTCCAAAATGCTGTTAAACAATCTGTTCAAAAACTCCACTGCCATCTCTCCTAAACATCTCCATGCTTCTACCGGTATGTCATCTGGTCCCACCGACTTTCCACTCTTCATCCTCTTAATCGCTGCTTCCTCCTTACTAATCCTATCTACATCCTACTTCACCAACTCCACATCATCCAACCTTCTCTCTCTCTGATTTTCTTCATTCATCAGCTGCTCAAAATACTCCCTCCACCTTCTTAACACACTCTCCTCTCTAGTCAACACATTTCCTTCTCCATCCTTTACTGCTCTAACTTGCAGTACATCCTTCCCTGCTCGGTCCCTCTGCCTGGCCAATCGGTATAAATCCTTTTCTCCTTCCTTAATGTCCAACCTCTCATACAGCTCCTCATATGCCTTTTCCTTGGCTTTCGCCACATCCCTCTTTACCTGCTGCCGCATCTCCTTGTACTCCTGCCTACTTTTTTATCACTCTGTCGATCCCACTTCTGCTTTGCCAAGTCTCCTTATGCTCTCTTGCACTTCCTCATTCCACCACCACGTCTCCTTGTCTTGCTTTCTATTTCCAGATGTCACACCAAGTACTTTTCTAGCTGCCTCCCTCATCACTCCTGCAGTAGTGGCCCAATCATCCAGCACCTCTTCACCACCACCAAGCCCCTGTCTGACTTCTCCCCTCAACCTCACACTACACTCTTCCTCCTTCCACTGCTCCAGAACATCTGATCACATGCACATTATCAACTTGTGCTGTTAATATCATGAACAGCAGCTACGCTGATTCCTCTCCACTGCTTCTCTTTCTCTCCCCATCCCGAGGCATCCTGAGGTTTGGCCAGCTCCAGTCACGTCCCACCTCGTGAAGATTATGGACCTATGGATGATCATGGAGAAGTAGATGCCGAGTGTTTAAAGGCCCTGGCATGGAGAAGCTGATGCTGGATCTATGATGATCACAAATTGTTCTGTATTGTTGAAAGATTTATGACCAAACTTTTGATGTCACCCATATGAGGATGGGTTCCCCTTTGAGTCTGGTTCCTCTCAAGGTTTCTTCCTCATATCATTTAAGGGAGTTTTTCCTTGCCACTGTCGCCACGGCTTGCTCATCAGGGACAAACGCACACCATTCACCTTCACTGTTGTTTTCTGTAAAGCTGCTTTGAGACAATGTCTGTTGTGAAAAGCGCTATACAAATAAACTTGACTTGACTTGACTTGACTTCAGTTTCCACCATCTTATTCTTCTTTCATTCCTCACTCTCCTCCTCTTCTTCTTCGCCTCCAAAACCAACCTACAGACCACCATCCAATGCTGTCTGGCTACCCTGCCAACACCTTACAGTCTCCAATCTCCTTCAGGTTGCATCTCCTGCATAGCACATAGTCCACCTGTGTGCACCTTCCTCCACTCTTATACGTCACCCTATGATCCTCCTTCTTCTTAAAATAAGTGTTCACCACTGCCATTTCCATTCTTTTAGCAAAATCTACCACCATCTGCCCTTCCACATTTCTCTCCTTAAAACCATACCTACCCATCACCTCCTCATCACCTCTGTTCCCTTCACCTACATGTCCATTAAAGTCTGCCCCAATCACCAATCGTTATTTCCTAGGTACACCGTCTACCACTTCATCTAATTCACTCCAGAATCTTTCCTTCTCCTTCATCTCACAGCCAACTTGTGGAGCATAGGCACTAATGACATTTATCATCATCCCTTCAACTTCCACCTTCACAATCATCACCCTATCAGAAACTCTCTTCACCTCCACTACACTCTTACTGTACTCTTCCTTCAGAAATAACTGTGAATATGTATATTTCACCAATTAATTTCATATTTTTATTAAAAAAAGTTAAGTTTTTTGCTTACATATTGCACTTTTTAACTGTTTTCTATTAAATTATGCTTATAAATATGGAAATTCATATTTTCACAATACCTATCAAATTTTTTATGAAAAAGTCATATTTTTATAAAAACATGATTAGCATTGCCACTTCTTAGTTTTAAATTCACTTTTTTTTTCAAGGTTTTCCATGATCATATGATTTATATTTTCACAATTACTCATATTTTTATGGTAAAGGTTAAAGTGTTTTTTAAATGAAATTATGACTATGAATAGGAAATTATATATTTCCTATTCATAGTCATAATTTCATTATGACTATGAATAGGAAATTATATATTTTAATAAAAACCACATCTTTTATAAAAAAAAAGTCATTTTCGAACCATTGTTTGTCATATTAAGTTTTGCATTAAATTTTTGCACTTTTAATGGTTTTTAGCTAAATGATGCTAATAAAAAGTCAGATTTTTCACAATAAATTTTACAAACTTGATTTGTCACATCACGTTATTTTATTGAATTAGTTCAATATTTTAACAGTTTTTCATTAAATTATTCCTTTCTATATAAAAATTCATATTTTACCAATGTATTGCATATTCATATGAAAATAGTTATATTTTTGCCAAATATGGTTTCCATGAAAATATGCTTCCTGTATATGAAAAATAATATTTTATTAATTAATTGCATATTTATGTAAAACGTCATAATTTTGTCAAAAAAAGTTTTTAATGAAATTATGCTACTGAATATAAAGATTCATATTTTCTCAAACATTCTTATGAAAATCTAACTTTTTTAAATTTTTAAATAAATAATTTTGGATATGAATATGAAATGTAAAATTTAATAAAAACAATAAATATTTTATAAAAGAAAGTCAGATTTGTTTTAAACCATTGTTTGTCATATCACTTTTTTTAATAAATATTTGCACTTTCAACGATATTTAGTTAGATGATGCTTATGAATATAAAAAGTCATAATTTCACAATAACGTGAAAGTTTTTCATTAAATTATTTCTTTTAATATAAAAATTTATATTTTACCAATTAATTTCATATTTATATGAGAAAAGTCATATTTATGTCAAAACATGGAATTTCATGAAAATAAATATGACTATATATATTTTAACAATAACTTAAAACTTGATTTGTCATTTCACGGTTTTCATTGAATTTTTGCACTTTTTAACAGTTATTTGTAGTAACTAGTAATTAATAATTTCCAAATTAATTTCATATGTATTATATAGTTATATTTTTCTCAGACCAAGGTTTTTAATAGGTTTATTTGCTTGCATAATTGAATTTTTAGTGTTTTTTCTTTAAATGATGCTTATAAATATGAAAATTCATATTTTCACAAAGACTAACATTTTCAATGAAAATGACATTTTTTTTTAAAGGTTTTCCGTTAACATATATAATAATTTCTTAATGACTATCATATTTCGTTATGTAAAAAGTCATATTTTTGTCAAACCATGGTTTGTCACGGAAAAGTTTTTCGTTCACGGATTGCACTTTTTAACGTGTTTTCATTTAATTGTGAAATATGAATATGAATATTCATATATTTACAATTACTATTTTTATGAAAAAACATCATATTGCTGTCTAAACATATTTTGTCATGTCACCTTTTCGTGCACTTATTGCACTTTTTAAATAGTTTTTAATGAAATTATGCTAATGTATAAGAAAAGTCATAGTTTTACAATAAATCATATTTTTTATGAAAATATAAAAAACAATTATTAGCATAACCATGAAATGTTATATTTTAATGAAAACAATAAATGCCCTTTTAATGGTTTTTAGTTAAATAATGCTTATGAATATAAAAATTCCTATTTTCACAATAATATTTGTATAAAAAGGTGATTTTTTTATAAAAGAAAATCAGATTTTGTTCAAACCATTGTTTATCAACACTTGTTGCGTTGAATTTGTACCTTGAACAGTTTTTAGTTAAATGATGCTTATGAATATAAAAAGTCATCATTTCAAAATGAGTTGTAAAAACTTGATTTGTCATATGAAAAGGTAAATTTGACCAATTAATTTCATATTTTATTTTAAAAAATTATATTTTTCTCAGCCCATTTTTCTTAATATAAGTTTTTTGCTTACATATTGCACTTTTAAACCTTTTTTTTTATTAAATGATGCTTATGAGTAAGAAAATGTATATTTTCACAATAACTATCACATTTTTAATAAAAAAGTAATATTTTTGTAAAAACTTTTTCAAACTATTGTATGACCACGCTTTGCATTGAATTTTTGCACTTTCAACGGTTTTTAGTTAAATGATGCTGATAAATATGAAAAGTTATAATTTCACATTATCTTTTAACAACTTGATTTGTCATATCACGTTTTTAATCGAATTTTTGCACGTTTTTCATGAAAATATTCCTTTCAAAATACAAAAGTTAATATTTTACCAATAATTTTTTATATTTATATGAGAAAAGTCATATTTATGTCAAAACATGGTATTTCATGAAATCTTTTTCATTCACATTTTTACACGATTTATTTGGGAAATTATGAATATTGTCACAATAACTTTTAAACAGTTTTTCATGTAACTATTCTGATGAATATGAAAATTTATATTTTGGCAATTAATTATATATTTTTTTATTAAAAAACGGTATTTTTTTGCCCAACCCATGATTCTTCATGTAAAATGTATATTTTAATTTTAACTATCACATTTTTAATGAAAATGTCATCTTTTTTGTCAAAACATGATTTGCATGGTCACTTTTGATTTACGTATGACACTTTTTTAAAGGTTTTACATGATCAAATGATTTATATTTTTACAATTAATTATATTTTTATGGTAAAGGTTAACGTGTTTTTATGAAATTATGATTATGAATGGGAAATTATATATTTTAATAAAAACAATCCATCTTTTATTTAAAAAAGTCATTATACTTAAACCATTGTTTGTCAATCACGTTTTGCGTAGACTTTTTGCACTTTTAATGGGTTTTAGTTAAATGATGCTAATGAATATGAAGTCATATTTTTTCACAATAGATTTTAAAAACTTGATTTGTCATATCACGAATCTTTATTAAATTAATTCACTTTTTAAAACAGTTTTTCATTACAATATTGCTCTGTATATAAAAAAATCATATTTTACCAAATTATTTCATTTTCATATTAAAACATGTATTTTTGCCAAACATGGATATCATGAAACCTTTTTCAGTCACATATTGAACTTTTTTAAATGGTTTTCCATGAAAATATGCTTCTGAATATGAAAATTCATACTTTAATGACAATCCTATGTTGTCATATCACGTTTAGCATAGAATTGTTGCACTTTTAATGGTTTTTTGTTAAATGATGATATGAAATATGTCATTTTTATCAATAAATAAAAAAAACTTGATTTGTCTTAATTAAATTATTTTTTTATATATAAAAATTCATACTTGGCCAATTTATTTCATATTCATATAAAAAAAGTAATATTTTTGCAAAGCATGGTTATTATGAAAACTTTTTAGTTCACTGACTGCCCTTTTTTTTTCAACGGTTTTCCATTAAAATACACTTTTGTATATAAATATTTATATTTTACTAATTAATTGCATATATATGCAAAATGACATAATTTTGTCAAACCATGGTTGGTCACGTGATATTTTTTTGTTTACGTATTGCACTTTTTAATGGTTTTTAATGAAATTATGCTAAAGAAATTCACATTTTCACAACATATTTTGATGAAAAAGTTAGTTTTTTTAATGAAATTATGGTTATGAATATGAAATGTAATATGTATTAGAAACAATATTTTTTTATAAAAGAGTCAAGTCAAGTTTATTTGTATAGCGCTTTTCACAACCGACATTGTCTCAAAGCAGCTTTAAACAAATCAACAGTTAAGGTGAATGGTGTGAATTTGTCCCTGATGAGGAAGCCGTGGTGACTGTGGCAAGGAAAAACTCCCTTAGATGTTATGAGGAAGAAACCTTGAGAGGAACCAGACTCAAAAGGGGAACCCATCCTCATTTGGGTGACAAAGAAAGTCATATTTGTTTCAAACCATTGTTTGTCATAACAGTTTTTGCATTTTTTTTTAAGACTTTTGTTAGGTTTTTATCATGCCCAAACTTACTGCTTGGACAGGTTTTCCATACAAACGCTGAAGCTCGTGGTGCCTTTTCTGATAGGGAAGAATCACATGGCACACAGAATGGAGCAATGTTTTTCTTCGGTTTATTGCATGCAACAGACAAGTATATATGTACACATTGGAAAGAAAGCCTGACCGAAAGCTGTTTCCTGTTTGGATAAGAAGACATACTAGCTTGAGATATGTGAGCCCAGATAAAGACTCCCTGTATACCTTACGTACTAACATCGTAAATATTCTATAGACACTGAACAGACAAAGGAATGTGTGTGAACCAGTGTGAGAAATGTGTGAGTGTTAAGTTTGTAATCTTGCGTACCAATGTAGATTTATTCATTGCTAGAGACTCAAAGCACTTTTGTATGTCACTCTGGATAAGGGCGTCTGCTAAATGCTGCAAATGTAAATGTAAATGTAAATGAGACCCATCTTAACACTAACAATGGTCACTTTAAATAATTTATTTATCATCACATACAAAGTACAATTCCAACAATCAATAAAAGAATCAATCCTGAAACAAAGTAGTGTTCAACACTCATGAAATAAATTCTTAATCTTCTCAAAAACCGCTGTCAGCAGTTATTTCACGTTCTCCAAGACATCATGAGACAATTGTTTCTCACTTGTTCAATATGTCTATAAGCAGTATTATCAGGTATACGTAGCAGTTTCTTCTCTCTGAATGATGTGATCTAAGAGAATAAGGACAAATTGGAGTGTTATTACAACTATGCACATATTGTTATAGAATTTAGACCTAGAGCAGGTATCAGGATAAGCTAAACAAAACAGTTGCGTGCCTCAGATCTTCACCCCGGAGGTGGCCCCCTTTCTACTATACAGTATCTTTCCGTGGGCTCTCAAATATTTCCGCCCTGAATACTCAGTTAGGCAGGCTTCTTAGGCCAACAGACCAAGTAGTGCAGATATTAAGGGGGTGCTGTTTTGATCCTGCTTGCGTGTATCCACTGTGGCTGATAATCAGTCAGAACTCCAGTTCTGGTTACAGCTTGAACAGTCACTGGACCCCGATACTTCGGCTCACCCACCTTGGTAGGCATTAGACGTCGTATCAGGACATGCTGATTAGGCACAAAATGGTGTGTTGGGTTTTCTGTGGGCAGAGGAAGATTTAGTAAGACATCAGCACTAATAGAATTACATTTTTTAACCAGGGCAGAACCGTTACTTCCAGGTTACCAACGGGAAGAAATGCCAGTGTGCCTTTCCTACATGTGGCATATGTGTGATATCTATCTGTAGGTGTTGGAACGGTTGCTCAGGAAAAGTAAGCGCATCATGTCGCACAGGTCAATGTATGTTAGTTTTGGTACAAGTCAAACATGAATCTAACATTAGCTTCGGTGTTTTAGCTACATCAGCAATACAGTACAATGGGTTTATAGCCTGTGTGACTTTAGCTATGCTAATGTGTGACATCCAATGGTAATGCTTCACCAACACTATTAAAGCAAGTTTACGCAGTGCCATTTTTCCATCTACATCTGTAATGATACCAGCAGAATCTGATTTACATTGTTTAGAAGTCCAATAATGTATGTCCTCCTCAGTAGGCTGACTCTGAAGTATTTTTTTGGTCAATATCCAGTATATTGGAGATATGTGCCATCATCGAGATCTCAGGATTTGTATGTATGTGTCCAAATCTACTGGTTGTTTTGCTGCTTCCTTAGCTACTTTATCCGCTAACATGTTTCCCCGAATTTCCTCTGAATCACCTGTGGCATATCCTTTAACCTTAACTAGGGCCACTTTGGCAGGGAGTTGAACAGCACTTAAGAGTTCGCTTATGAGATTAAAATGTGCTATGGGCTTCCCATCAGCTGTTTTAAACTTTTAACTTTGCTTCCGTGTTTAGGCAAAATCATGCACAACATCATAAGCATACTTAGAATCAGTGTATATAGTCACTACTTTACCTTTATACAACTGACATGCTCTTGTAAGTGCGACCAACTCTGCAGCTTGTGCAGATGTGTATGGAAATGGTTTAGCTTCAACTATTTCATCAGGTAATCTTACAACCGCATATCCACATAAATACACATTTTTTTGAACACGATCTATCTAGATATAGGCAATCCCCCTCTTCCAGGTCCATATCTTTTTGTTGTGTTTTAATTCTTTAAATTGAAAAATCAACAATCACAAATACAAAAATGTAAACAGAAATTCTCCATTTTCCCTTTTGAAACAACAAAGGGCAAACACCCCTGCCCCGCCACCCAAAACACAAACAAACCCCCAGACAAAGACACACACACACGCATGCGCACGCACACACACCCCACATCCCCCTGTTAAAACAACTAAAGAAACAAAAGAAACATTATATATACAGTCCAATTGTTGACCGAATTAGATGAGGTAACACCCGTAGGCTCCTAAAATAAGAAATAACAGGTTGCCACTTGCAAAAAAAGGTGTCAGTAGAATCCCTCAGTGTATCTTTGATTTTCTCCAACTTAAGAAAAAACATCAAATCTTTAAACCACCGAGAGATGGAGGGACATCTTTTTGCTTTCCAGGGTAGAAGTATGCAACATCTGGACAACAGAGATGAGAAGGCTAAAACATCTTTGTGTAGAGAACTCAGTGATACAGACTCATTGGTAACCCCAAATATAGCGATCAGTGGGTCAATTGCACTTCAAATATGGAGGACATAATGCCGAAAAAACCTGTCCAGAATGCATGTAATTTTGGGCACAGAAAAACATATGACTTACAGGGGGAAACATCTGTCACATCTGTCCTCAACCCCAGGATAGATTTTTGCCTGTTTTGATTGGAAAGATGCCATCTTTGTACAAATTATAAAGTTGCTTGATGCCTTTTTCATGCCAAAGAAAAAGAGAAAGCTGAATCTAAAAATGACGGGGGAAACAAATTATTTTTGTTCAAGGGACCCAGTGCTGATAGAGCCCTAAATTTAAAGTGACACCTAAACCGAAACCAAATCTTAAGCGTGTTCAGTACGACTGGATTGTCAGCATATCGAGATAGTCTGATCGGAAGGAGAGCAGAGCAGAGCAGATACAGAGGATGATCTACAAGACAGTATCTACAAGACAGAAGTGGATTCTGTTGAATTGGTCCAGAAGTTTAGTTTTTGGATATGTGCAGCCCAGTTGTATATTTGAAAATTTGGGCAACGCAAGCCCACTACTGAGCCTACATGTCTGCAAAAGAGTCTTACGGATTCTGGCCGGTTTTCCACCCCCAAAAAAAGAATTAATGATTCTATCTAGAGAATCGAAAAAATACTTAGGTAAAAATAGTGGAAGTGATTAAATAAAAATAAAGAAACTAGGGCAGAACGTTCATTTTTAACTGCATTGATTTTTCTTGTTAAAGACAGAGGTAGACTGCTCCGCCTCTGAAATCCGACTTCATGCCTGTAATAAGCGGATCAAGAATGGCATGAAAAAGTTTGGGTAAGGCCCGGGTCACCGTAATACCAAGGTATTTAAAGCCTGAACAGTTGAATTTGAATGGCAGATTCAGGTGCTGAAGTTGTAGAGAGGTATTGTTTACCGGATAACACTCACTCTTATGAAAATTCAGTTTGTATCCCGAGAAATAGCCAAAATCATCCACGATAGATAATATGACAGGAACAAAGGCTGCAGCATCTGTAACATATAGCAACAAATCATCAGCATATAAGGATACCTTATATTCCGCCCCCTTTTGAGTTGTACCTTTAAAGGCTAATGAGAATTTAAGTTTAATGGATAATGGCTCAATGGTAAGGGTAAATAGCAGTTGTGACAGTGGGCACCCCTGCTGGGTTCCATGCCCGAGACTGAAATAATCAGAGCTAATATTATTTGTACGAACACTGGCTTGTGGGGATTTATAAAGGAGGCGGATTGTCGATGTAATGTTTTATATTTAATTTTTTTTCTTTTACCTTTGATTTTTATACCTTTGATTTTTGTAATGTCGATTTTTGGATTTTTTCTTTTAAATGTCGATTTTTGGACTTTTTCTTTTCTTGGATTGTTTCAGTTTCTAGTAATTTTCTTTTGACTGTTTTTGTTATCTCTTTTGACTGTGTTTCGTTTGATTTTCTTTGAAAACTTTCAAGTCTTACACTATCAATGTCAGATGGACTTTTTGGGAGATTGTTTAAATTGTGTACTTTTTTTTTTTAAATTGTGATCGTTTTACTTTTGATCACCGTGGAAATTACGCTTTAATGGACTTATTCTTTGGACCAACACATTCACGTAGAATCAACACACGAGTGCCTGGTAAAGTGCTAGTAACCTCTTCCAGGGCTCCAACAAGTCCCCCCTGCGATACGTAAAGTATCTGGGTCAGAAGAAAACTACATATGCCAAACAACTCAAAATTTTACTTTGTTTTAATGCTGTATTACGTGATATGTATGATTGGAAAAAGGTTATCATGAAAGTAAGCAGAATGTGAGACTATAAAGTCTCAGAGGGGGGGAGTAATGTCGAGAAAAAATATTTTAACCTTATCTAGCATGTGTATAATCAAGCTAATATTAATCCAACACAGTTAATCTAATAGTCAATGAAGAACAACCTAATAATTAATGCAGATACAGTAGAAGTAGTTTGACAAAACCTATTTAATTTGGGTTGATAAAGCCTATTTAATCTATATGTTAATCAAGCCTTTATTTACCAACCAAATATAAGTAAAATAGTAATAACAGGGTATTTACATGTGTGAGTAGGATAGAGTCTGACTGAGTGTTATGAGTGTGTGGAATATACAAAGAAGGACAAAAAACGACCTTGGGGAGTTTAAACATTTTTATTGTGAGAGCAAGGAGTATGGGCTGTGGGATAGTAAGGCGTGTGGCCTGCTGAAGGCCCAGGAGACATGAAGGAGTAGTTGGGCTCAGAGCCAGGCGAAGGCACAGGAGCCCAGTAGCCTGACGGTGCAGCGGGAGAAGTAGGGGACTAATCAGTGGAGGACCAGGGTGAAGGATAATGAGACGATAGTGGTATCAGATCAGGGGGGTAGGAGCCTTCGCTGCAGTCATCAAGGTCAGGAGAAGTTTGTGTGCTCGCGTCACGCGTAGAAGTGCTCTGCACGATGCAAGGAGGCGAAAATGGACTCGATGGAACAGACGGGCTAGAGAGCTGCTCAAGGAACTGAGCAAGCTCATTAGCAATTGAGGAGAGCTGGAATTGGCGATAGTGTCTGCGAAGAGCATACGCCTGAGTACGTCTGCGTGCTGGAGCTGAGCAAAAGAGATCAACAGAGACAAAATGTCAAACAGGGTAAAATCACGGTGACTATTAGGTGTAAAGCAAAAGATAACACACATTTAAGAGAAGATTCTATACTCTATGTAACACTCAGTTCGGAATGCACATTTAAAATATACCTTGAGCACTAAGTAATATAATCAAGCACATGTAGATAGACAATTTAATGCACTGGTGTCACTCAATTTAATGGTGTCACCTAATTTAAGAAAAATAGAATAGCAAACAGCATTATAAAAATAAAGCAAATAATAAAACATAACACTCACACATTGCAGATGCAGATGGGCAAAATAGGCCGCAGAGGAGGAGAGGAGACGGTTGTTCACATTTGAAAGACTGAAGAAGCGTATGGTTGGATTCAGAGAAAATAGGGGCTTTATACCCACTAATTTTTTTATATATAAATCAAAACAAGGCCGAAAATAAGGGGAATAGGGAAAAACAGGAACTCCAAATATAGTGTTGTATTGGAGAAATGAGCCAAGGACAAAGATAAGGGGAATTGGGAAGAAGAAGGCAAGAAGAAGGCAAGATCGGCAAATAAGGGGGATTACTCAAGGTCAAGTACTTAGAAAAAAATAGAAAGATATGGTGGCTACAGGGTATAAATACAAGTGTGGAACAGACAGTAGTTGTACTTCCTCACTCTGGTGTGCTGTATCAATTTTGATGCGCTGATCGGTTTGATGTGGGGTACCCGCCTTCAACTGAGCTCTTTGGAATGCGTACGAAATAAAGAAGTTTTGCTTTTACTCATCCAGGACTGAGGATCCTTCATTGGCGGTTTGTGTCTATTATATTTTGTCTTTTTAGAATTGGCTGAGAAACATTGGGAATCCTCTGAGCAAAAAATCCACCCTCGATGTGTCGCCTCAGAGACGGGCTCTGAGTTCCAACATATTTAATGGCGCCCAACGTGGGGCCCTGAAGGTCAGCGTAAAGGTCGAAAACTTGAACAGGGGACCGAACATTCTGTGGGCTGCAGCCGCTGGCAACAAGATTCAGAGAAAAAGGTAAGCAGACACCTGTTATACTCAAAGTCTGTGATTAGTAACTGTATGCCCATAGGGTTGTCAGCCCCGGGGAGGGTGTAGACTGCTGGCCTAGGGTCCAAGAACTATTGAGTGGAAAAAATTAGTGTTGGATGAGAAAAAGCAAATGTGAAATAAGTTGTGAGGTGGAGAGTCACTGCGTATAAGAGGCGCAGGGTGGGACCCACGTGAAATAAAGTTGTGAGGTGGAGAGTCACTGCGTATAAGAGGCGCAGGGTGGGACCCACGTGAAATAAAGTTGTGAGGTGGAGAGTCACTGCGTATAAGAGGCGCAGGGTGGGACCCACGTAGAACTACGGCTAATTATTTGTACCTTAGTCTGTCAGACTTTCCATATGGTCTAATAGGTTGCAGACTATGCAGACCGAAATCGCGTAGACCCAAAGGTGAAGCCTTGGTGATTCGGGTTCAAGTCCCGGTGTGAGAAGATAACACTTCTCATATGGTCTAAAAACAGGATAAGATACCATAGGTCTTTACTAGGGTATCCAGATTCGCAAATTGGTGTGGAAAGGGTACATTTAAAAGGTCGTGAGTTGTTAGTATAAGAGTAAAAGGCTCGGAGAGTCACCGTAATATGATATGAAGTGATGGCCATGGGTACATGTACGTTGTGTTAACTGCAGTGTGTAAATATTTTGTTGTCATATTATTTGTAAAGAGTGTGTTTGTGAAAGCCGGATTGAAGAGTGTATTTCTATGAATGCTTGTGTGCTGTCTGTAAATTTATATGCATGCTTGCGTAGTTGCTATTGCTTGCTGTTTGCTTGCGCTGAGTAAGGAGATGATAAAATTGTGATTATACTTGTATTATTGTCATATCTGTATTATTAATAAAATAGTATGATATATACGCGCACACATTAGAAGTACAGGAGAGCTGCGCGTGGACGAGAGAAGGAGCACAAAAGGAGGCGGCGCGGGCACGCGCATACAGACACGGAGCGCACGAGGGGGGTGCGCATGCGCATAGGCGCACGGAGCATATCACACACACACACACACACACACACACACACACAGCGCGATTGAATAAAGAATAAATAAATAAGTAGATAAATAAATAAAAATAGAGAGAATATAGCAAAATAATGCATGGAATTGATGGACATAGAGATAGAAACGAACGGACTTAGAACTCATTTTTGGGACGAGAGAACATATAAAGATAGAAACGGTATAGAGAGGAGACAGACAGAGAAACAGATACAAGATAAGTTGTGGGCTATTACACGTTTGCATGGCATAGATGTGTTACACCAGATATTCCCAGAGGAAAACTGGTATGAAAAAATAAAAAGCATCTGGAAACCTCAACTGTTAAACCTAGTATTGCGCTCCCTAGTGGAAGCCCCTGGACCTAGTAAGGCAGTAATACACCTGTTTGATTTCATAGCAGACCCAAACAGTGAAGACGAAGAACCATTGATAGAATTAAATGCAGAAGTACCTGAACAATCTAATTATTGCTCGGGACTGACAGCAACTGTTGTAGTAGAGCCTAAAGAGGTGGTGTGGGAAAGAGGTGCAGCCACCTCAATTCTAGTTGATAAAATCAACTCGTTAAGTGGACAAAACCGAAAAAATCCAACACGACCTTGTAAAACAGTAAGACGGATAAACGTCTATCTAAAGTGGTCTGCTCAAAATAGAAACCCAGGCCACCGTAGAGAAGCACACAGAGGGAGACAAGGGTGCATCATGAGTACGGAGGAATCCCCAATCACACCTGTGGATGTGATAATTATAAGGCATAAAGGCTGAAAAGGAGATCAAAAAATACATGAAAAAATGGAAAGACCTGACAACTGGGGATTTGCAATGGCCAGAAGAGGGAACATTTAATAAAGAAAAGTGTGATGTAATGAAGACCAGAATAAGAAATTGGGGAGAAATAAAAAAAGAAAAGAAGGAAAAGACAAAACGGAAATTAGACATCATTGAGTGGTTTGAGCATGAGGGGGAAATGCTAAAAGTACACAAAGAAAAGACAGAGAAAGGAAAAGGAAGTAAAGAGGGAAAAGGGTCAGAAAAGGCCTCAGCGCCACCATTGGAGGAGTTTGAGGAACAGAAAAAAAACCACCGCCATATGCTGAAGCAAAGAAGCATGAGGTGATTAGCTTCTACCCAGTACTAAAGAAAGAATATTATAACATACAACTAGACATAACAGGAGGACAGATTAAAGGGAGGATGGAACTCCCAGCTCCAGACAACAAGATAAACAAGGGAAGAGCAAGACAAACAAATAGAGTGTTATTTCAGACTCCTGATGGAGAGGAGGGGAATGATGAAGAAAGCGGCAACGAAGGGAGATATGACTATGAACACGATTACGATCTAGACATCCCACCTGAAGACTGGGAGAGAGAGCGAGAGGAATTAGAACCGCCTGAGTATGACCAGAATCAAAGACATTGCCAGAAAAAGCAACCACTAAGGCATACAAGGGGTGAAAGCACCCCTAAAGTACAAGAAAGACTAAGCAAAGCCACATCTCTTTCAGACCTCAGAAAAAAAAAAGAAAGCAAAGAAGATTCAAACTCAGGAGAAGAATGCAAGGAAGAAGAAGAGTTTATTATTCTGAACCCAGAAAGAGGGGAAAAAGTGCATGTTCACGGAATATTGGAAATGACGCCAAGAATGCCACAGAAAAGTGATCCACTGCACACAGAGGTGAAAACTCTGCAGGAAGAAATGACATTTCATGAAAAAGAAAATGCAGCAAACAGACAAGAACTGGCAGACACCCAAAAGAGGATGGAAAAAATGGAAGAAATCCTAAAAGACACTCAAAGGGAAATGGACCAGACAAAGGAGATCATAACGAAAGTGACAGGTAAAAATCATCAATTAAAGGTGAAGCTATACCAACACGAAAATGCCCAACTCGAGGCAGAAATACAGAGAGCAGAACACAAAAGCTCAGAAAGAATGGACCAGTGCCAACAATATCTTGATGAGCTACAACTTCAACTGTCAATGAATCAGCCAAAAACCAACGTAAAGGCTGGAAGAAAGGAAAGTCAGAAGAAAACAAGAGAAACAACAACGAACTTTCCACATGAACGTAGAATGACAAGGTCACAAGTACAAAGAAAGAATCACGATGATGAAGAGGAAAGCATGGAAGAAGAAGAAAGGATAAGTCCTAAATACTGAAAATCCTTGCAGATGCCAGTCATTATAAAAGGCACAGACTCAGTATACACACCATGGTCATTTATGGATCTTACGGGATTAATAAGCAGACTGCCTAACATATGTGAAGGAGCACAAAGATGGATAACACGCTTTGAAGAACAGACTATGGGACAAATGTTGGCTATGGGAGATATCAAGGCAATTTTGACACAGTCATTGGGAAAAGCTAAAATGATAGAAATATTGGATCAGGCACACCTAGGAGACGTGGGGAAGGATCAAAAGTATGATCGCTGGACATTTGGAGCGAAAAGAAATGACGTTTGGAATGCACTTCGATCCGCATACCCAACTCAATCTGATTTAACCAAGGTGGAAAACCTGAAAATGGACGAAAAAGAGGGAGCTGTTGCCTTCATTCTTAAATTACAGAAAGCATGGGCTGAAGAGATGGGGTCAGCATGGGATGAGACAACGGCTAACATCACACTGTTCAAGATAATGTTGAAGAGGGCACTTCCAAGTGAAGTACAAGAGAAACTTGAATCAGTTGTGGGACTTAACGCCCTGCCCTGGGCAGCTTTCCAGGCAAATGTCACACATGCTGTGGAAATGTATAGGAAAAAGAAAGAAGCAAATAAACAAGCAGCAGAAGATTTAATAACATTGCTGCACAAAGCACAGCTTGGAGAGATAACACGGAGCAAACAAGAAAATCAAGAAAAACGCAAAGAAGAGAAAAGTTCAGCTAAACAAGCAGCAGTCATGATGGTACCAACAAATACACAGCAGGATTCAGCTGGTCAAAACATACCAGATCAGGAAAATCAGCAACTAATGCCCGTGGGACAACCAATGATGGCCTATCCAACATATCAACAACATCCACCACAAAACAGAGGGTGGGGGCAAGGAAGAGGCAGAGGAAGAGGAGGAATGTTTCAACGTTTCAAAGATGCTGGAACTGCCAAGATCCCAACCACATGATGAGAGACTGCCCATATCCAATAAGAAAACAGCAAGGTAACCAACAACAAAATCAAAGTTGGCAAGACCCCGGAAATTGGGCAGGACCATGGATGGGCCAGAATCAGCAGAATCAACAGACTCAAGCAAGAGAAAAGTTCAGCTAAACAAGCAGCAGTCATGATGGTACCAACAAATTCACAGCAGGATTCAGCTGGTCAAAACATACCAGATCAGGAAAATCAGCAACTAATGCCCGTGGGACAACCAATGATGGCCTATCCAACATATCAACAACATCCACCACAAAACAGAGGGTGGGGGCAAGGAAGAGGCAGAGGAAGAGGAGGAATGTTTCAACGTTTCAAAGATGCTGGAACTGCCAAGATCCCAACCACATGATGAGAGACTGCCCATATCCAATAAGAAAACAGCAAGGTAACCAACAACAAAATCAAAGTTGGCAAGACCCCGGAAATTGGGCAGGACCATGGATGGGCCAGAATCAGCAGAATCAACAGACTCAAGCAAACTTTAGAGGCGGCCCTCCGGGGCCACCTCAAGGTAACATGTAAAGATGCCCAGAGAAGCCAGAGGGGGAGCTGGTACAGTGCCCCACCTCACTGTACCCTGCACAAGAACCAACTATAATGGTGGATGTGAGTAACCAGCTCCAAGCATCGTTTTTGATTGACACAGGAGCGAGCAACATTCACAAGCATTGGAAAAGAAGGCTCTAAGCTCCCCCTCTCACGCAAAGCAGTAAAGACAGTAGGCTTCTCGGGTAAAACTCAAACTTTGCATTTCACAGAGCCACAAGACATAACAGTAGAAGGAATCACAATACAAGCACCATTGTTGTATTCCCCTGATACCCCAGCAAATCTATTAGGCAGAGATGTACTATGCAAGCTAGGAGCAAAAATCTTCTGTGGACCTACAGGAGTGTGGTTTGAACTTCCTGAATGCCTAACTCAACAGTATGTGATGGTGGAAAGAAAAATAGAACAACAGACACTGGATAAAGTCTATTGGCTGGAACTCGATGTGACATCCTCAGAAATTCACAAGCTGTATGACCACTGGAAAACATGGTTCACGAACATGCGTCCAGAGTGTGTGGAAACCAGAAAACCATGGCATTGCACAATAAGGTATGATGAGGGGAGACAAGATAAAGAATACGAGACTTTGTGGGGAGAACATGTAGAAGGAAACCAGTACAGTCTCAAAGCAGAAAACGTGATCATTGGTCCCCAAGGAATGGCTGCAACAGTACAGCTACCAGACCACATTGCACAGTGGTATTCAGTCGAGAACTCTGTTCCACATGTCTCCCTAATCTTCTTCTTCTTCTTTCGGCTGCTCCCATTAGGGGTCGCCACAGCGGATCATCCGTCTCCATACCACCCTGTCCTCTACATCTGCCTCTTTCACACCAACTACCTGCATGTCTTCCCTCACCACATCCATGAACCTCCTCCTTGGCCTTCCTCTTTTCCTCCTACCTGGTGGCTCCATCTTCAGCATTTTTCTACCAATATAATTCATGTCCCTTCTCTGCACATGTCCAAACCATCTCAATCTCGCCTCCCTCACCTTGTCACCAAAACATCCTACATGTGCTGTCCCTCTAATAAACTCATTTCTAATCTTGTCCATCCTCGTCACTCCCAACGAAAACCTTAACATCCTCAGCTCTGCTACCTCCAGCTCCACTTCCTGTCTTTTACTCAATGCCACTGTCTCTAATCCATACAACATCGCAGGTCTCACCACAGTCCTATAAACTTTCCCTTTTATTCTTGCAGATACCCTACTATCACAAATCACTCCTGTCACTCTTCTCCACCCACTCCACCCTGCCTGCACTCTTTTCTTTACTTCTCTAACACACTCTCCATTACTTTGCACTGTTGACCCCAGGTACCTGAACTCCTCCACCTTCTCCACCTCTTCTCCCTGCAACCGCATCACTCCACTGCCCTCCCTCTCATTCACACACATGTACTCTGTCTTACTCCTACTGACTTTCATTCCCCTTCTCTCCAACGCATATCTCCACCTCTCCAGGCTCTTCTCAACCTGCTCTCTACTCTCACCACAAATCACAATATCATCTGCAAACATCATAGTCCAGGGAGACTCCTGTCTGACCTCGTCCGTCAACCTGTCCATCACCACTGCAAACAGGAAAGGGCTCAGGGCCGATCCTTGATGCAGTCCAACCTTCACCCTGAACCAGTCTGTCGTACCTACTGCACACTTCACTGCCGTCACACTGTCCTCATACATGTCCTGCACCACCCTCACATACTTCTCTGACACACCTGACTTCCTCATACAATACCACAACTCCTCTCTCGGCACCCTGTCGTACGCTTTCTCTAAATCCACAAATACACAATGCAGCTCCTTCTGTCCTTCTCTATACTTCTCCATCAACATCCTCAAAGCAAATAAGGCATCTGTTGTGCTCTTCCTCGGTATGAAACCATACTGTTGCTCACAGATGGTCACCTCTTCTCTCAGCCTGGCTTCCACTACTCTTTCCCATAACTTCATGGTGTGACTGATCAACTTAATTCCCCTGTAGTTACTGCAGGTCTGCACATCTCCCTTATGCTTAAAGATCGGTACCAGCACACTCCTTCTCCATTCCTCAGGCATCCTCTCCCCTTCCAGAATCCTGTTAAACAATCTGGTTAAAAACTCCACTGCCATCTCTCCTAAACATCTCCACGCTTCTACCGGTATGTCATCTGGTCCAACCGACTTTCCATTCTTCATCCTCTTAATCGCTGCTCTCACTTCCACCTTACTAATCCTATCTACATCCTGCTTCACCAACTCCACATCCTCCAACCTTCTCTCTCTCTGATTTTCCTCATTCATCAGCTGCTCAAAATACTCCCTCCATCTTCTCAACACACTCTCCTCATTAGTCAACACATTTCCCTCTCCATCCTTTATTGCTCTAACTTGCAGTACATCCTTCCCAGCTCGGTCCCTCTGCCTGGCCAATCGGTATAAATCCTTTTCTCCTTCCTTAGTGTCCAACCTCTTATACAGCTCCTCATGTGCCTTTTCCTTGGCTTTCGCCACATCCCTTTTTACCTGCTGCCGCATCTCCTTGTACTCCTGCCTACTCTTCTCATCACTCTGTCGATCCCACTTCTGTTTTGCCAACCTCTTTCCCCTAATGCTCTCCTGCACTTCCTCATTCCACCACCACGTCTCCTTGTCTTGCTTTCTATTTCCAGATGTCACACCAAGTACTTTTCTAGCTGCCTCCCTCATCACTCCTGCAGTAGTTGCCCAATCATCCGGCACCTCTTCACCACCACCAAGCCCCTGTCTGACCTCTTCCCTGAACCTCACACTACACTCTTCCTCCTTCAGTTTCCACCATCTTATTCTTCTTTCAATCCTTACTTTCCTTCTCTTCTTCTTCGCCTCCAAAACCATCCTACAGACCACCATCCGATGCTGTCTAGCTACACTGTCCCCCGCCAACACCTTACAGTCTCCAATCTCCTTCAGGTTGCATCTCCTACACAGAACATAATCCACCTGTGTGCACCTTCCTCCACTCTTATACGTCACCCTATGATCCTCCTTCTTCTTAAAATACGTGTTCACCACTGCCATTTCCATCCTTTTAGCAAAATCTACCACCATCTGCCCTTCCACATTCCTCTCCTTAAAACCATACCTACCCATCACCTCCTCATCACCTCTGTTCCCTTCACCTACATGCCCATTAAAGTCTGCCCCAATCACCAATCGTTCTTTCCTAGGTACACCATCTACCACTTCATCTAATTCACTCCAGAATCTTTCTTTCTCCTCCATCTCACAGCCAACTTGTGGAGCATAGGCACTGATGACATTTATCATCATCCCTTCAACCTCCACCTTCACGATCATCACCCTATCAGAAACTCTCTTCACCTCCACTACACTCTTACTGTACTCTTCCTTCAGAATCACCCCTACACCATTTCTCTTTCCATCCACACCATGATAAAACAGTTTAAACCCACCTCCAATGTTCCTGGCCTTACTCCCTTTCCACTTGGTCTCCTGAACACACAACATATCTACCTTTCTCCTCTCCATCATATCAGCTACCTCTCTCCCTTTACCAGTCATAGTACCAACATTTAAAGTACCAACCCGAACCTCTACTCTCCTACACTGCTCCTTTTCCTGCCGTCTCTGTAGACGTCTTCCTCCTCTCCTTCTCCTCCTTCGGCCAACAGTAGCCCAATTTCCACCGGTACCCTGTCGGCTAACGATACCTGTGGCGGTCGTTGTTAACCCGGGCCTCGACCGATCCGGTATGAAATTCTCATTTGTGATCCGCATATTTGATTTGGCACATGTTTTATGCTGGATGCCCTTCCTAACGCAACCCTCCCCATTTACCCGGGCTTGGGACCGGCACTAAGAGTGCACAGGCTTGTGCCCCCCTAATGGCTGGGTTCCACATGTCTCCCTAATGATCGGGCAAAATTTTAAATCAAAAGACTAAGGGCCAATGGTCAGAGAAGCAAGTCAGATAACTGAATGGATACCAATGGGAGAAAATATGAGCGTGTCATTGGACAGGAAATATCTCAAAATAAAACTAACAGCTGAAGACAGTGTGGTAGCTCACACCATTTTGATCAACAGACAGGTGCAGGTGAAAACGCAAGTAGGACAGATAGGACAATGGCAGCAGAAGGTAGAACAGACTGAACTAGAAAAAGAACAGGTACTGAAACAGATTCCGGAAAAGTTATGGACTAAACATCAGACAGATGTAGGGTTAGTTAAGTCATCAGGGTTGGCGAAAATTCAATTAAAACCCAATGTGCAGTTACCTTACCAGAAACAATACCCATTGTCGCAACAAGCGATAGAGGGGATAAGACCAACCATCGAGGGACTAGTTGAAGCAGGAGTGTTAATTCCAACAAACAGCCCTTGCAACACACCCATTTTTCCAGTCAGAAAACCTCATTTAGACACATGGAGATTGGTCCATGATTTAAGACCAGTAAACCGTGTGGTGGTAGCAGAAAATCCTGTAGTACCTGATCCACACACTTTGTTAACAAACATCCCCGAAGGGACTAAATGGTACACTGTGATTGATTTATGCTCAGCATTTTTTAGTGTACCTCTGCATCCTGAGTCTCAGTTCCTGTTTGCATTCACATAAGGGGGAAAACAATACACCTACACGCGTCTGCCACAAGGGTATTGTGAAAGTCCGTCAATTTTTAACCAGGTGTTAGCGCAAGATCTGGCAGATCTAGACATTCAAAGCAGTTTGCTCCAATATGTGGACGACCTACTGATTTGTAGTCAAACTAAAGAACAGTGCATGAAGGACTCGTTGAAGGTCCTGGAAACCCTAGCTCATAATGGACACAAGGTCAGTAAGGAAAAAGTGCAATTCTGCCAACAAAAGGTGGAATATTTGGGTAGAGTGCTCGAAGGCACTACACTCAAAATCTCACCCTCACATGTAGAGGCAATTCAGAAAACACCACAACCTCAAACAGTACAACAGATGTTGTCATTACTGGGTTTAGCTGGTTTAGACCGTGGATTTGTGATTTTGCATTAAAAACACAACCTCTCAGAGACATGATGAAAGCAGCTGATCAGACAAAATCTAGCGCACGACTGGTCTGGACAGAGGAAGGCAAAAAGGCCTTTGAAACAATCAAAAGTGATCTAAAATCTGCCCCAGCACTAGCCTGTCCAGACTACACAAAACCATTTCACCTCTATGTGTCAGAAAGGCGAGGTTTTGCATCAGCCATTTTAGCACAACAACAACAGAGTATGGGAAAGAAGCCAATTGCATACTATAGCACAGCTCTTGACAATGTGGAAAAAGGCATGCCACCTTGTTACAGAGGGTTGGCAGCAGCAGCATTTGCCTATCAAAAAGCATCAACAATCACAATGGGTCATCCAGTGATCCTGTACACTTCTCATGCATTACATGCTCTGCTGACAAGTCAAAAGTTTGTGATCACAAATGCTCGAAGGACAGGGTATGATGTAATTCTGTCTGCACCAGAACTAACAATTGAGAGATGCCTCACAATTAATCCAGCTGATCGAGTGGTCTTACCAGATGAGGGAATTCCCCATGAATGCACTACAGAAGCAGAGAAATTTCTAAAAGCCAGAGATGACCTAGAGAACCAACCATTGCAAAATGCCCAAATTGTTTTGTTTGTGGACGGTTCTTGCTATCGAGCGAATGATGGCAATAAAGCAGGATATGCTGTGGTCATGCACAATGAGGAAGATGACTCATTTCGAGTACTAGCTAGTGTAAGCGTGCCACAACCTTGTTCTGCCCAATTGGCAGAAATAAAAGCTTTAACGGCAGCATGTAGGTTGGGAGCAGGGGGAAGGTGTACCATCTACACTGATTCAGCATATGCACATGGGGTATGTCACACATTTAGACCCATCTGGGAACAAAGAGGTTTCCAGAGAGCTGATGGATCATCCATTTTGCATAGTCCCGCAATTTCTGATTTGCTCAAAGCAATGATGCTTCCAAAGGCATTAGCCATTGTGAAATGTAAAGCCCACAAATCTGATGGTGAGATGGTCAGTAGAGGTAATGCAGCAGCAGATGAGGCAGCTAAGAGTGCAGCGGTAGACGAAGATTGTGTGAAAGTGATGGTGCAGGATGAAGAACATGAGGAAGTACGAGGCCAGGTAACAGAAGATGATCTAGGGGAATATCAGGATGTAGCAAGTGGGGAAGAGAAAGAGAGGTGGAAGAAACAGGGTGCAGTACAAGACCCCAACACAGGGTTATGGAGAAGTGTTGATGGAGTGTGGGTGGCACCGTTAGCTCTTTTACCGAGCCTCATTGCTGAATCACATGGGGTAGATCACTGTAATCGTAGGGAGACAATAGACACAATCCGAAGGAATTGGTGGTCGCCATATCTGGCCAGTATGGTGGACAAATTCCTGAGGTCCTGTGAGCTATGTGCAGCACGTAATGTCAGAAAACATTTCACAGCACCATTAAGTCACATTCCTGAACCAAGGGGACCATTTCGACATTTGATGATGGACTTTGTGGACATGGCAGACAGGAAGGAAGGGAAAAGATATATCTTGGTAGTAATAGATCGTTTTAGCAGATGGGTAGAAGCAACAGCTACTGCCAAGAATGACGCAAAGACTGTGGCTAAGTTTTTGTTTAGGGAAGTAATTCCAAGGTTCGGGATACCTGATAAGTTGAGCTCTGACAATGGACCACATTTTGTAAGATAATGTGATCAAGGCATTTTCAGAAGCTTTGTGTATCAAGCAAAGAATGGGGTGTGTTTACCATCCACAATCACAGGGAATGGTTGAGAGAGCAAATGGGGTGTTGAAAGAGAAAATAGCAAAAATTTGTGCTAGCACAGAATTAAACATGAGCTTCTGACTGGACGACCCATGCCAGTTGCTTTTACACAAGGACCTTACACAGGCCCCTCACTTGACCAACTTGAAGCAGACATGTCTAGTTATTGCAAACATCTAACACAAATACATAGAACTTTATATTCACAGGTCTGTGAAGCCACACACGGTTGATGAGCCACTGCAGCAGGTGCAACCAGGTGATTACGTGTACATCAAAGTGTTCAAAAAGAAACACTGGAGTGAGCCACGACGTGAAGGCCCATTCATGGTGGTACTAGCGACTCCTACCGCAGTCAAGGTCGAAGGTAAGGAACACTGGTATCACCTTAACCATTGTTGCAGAGCTGCGGTGGAAGGACCACAGTGGAGGAAATCTCAGGCTGAGTTGGCACACTGTGCCCACTCTGACAAAGTGGAAGAGACTGTTCATAGACTACTAGACAGTGAAGAAAACACTCTCATTCCACCTGAACAGTTTGGCACCCTTAATCTACAAGATCTAGTAAACTTAGATATCAATCTACCTGTGGAATCATAATGAAGAGTTCCCCAAAACCCAAACAGACTCACCCCACCAGAAGAGACTGGGCAGTACTTGTCATGGCTTTAGTAGTATGGTTCATTTGCACTTACATTTCCCTTAACCGATATCTACATCATCCAGCAGATGTATCAGTCCCTTTGTCTAACATTTCTCTAAATAACTGCTCTCAGCCCGCAGCATGCCCAGAAAGTCGCAACATGTACACACACAGATACAAGAGATCTAAACCCCTATGGTCCCTAGATCACCACGCTAAAACCAGTCTCACTTCAGCAGAAGCTGCTAGAGTTTCTGTATATTTGGCAAGAAACGTGCTTGCAGAACAATTCCGGTGTGCACTGGGTGTTTTGAATAACACCAAGGTCCTACCATTCTTTCCTGCAACTGCACAACATATATTTGTAACATATACTATATCCCTAGCTCATCCTCGTAACTCAACAGAAACAACAGACACTCCCGAATACGAGATGAGACTTGAGGCTCGAATGACCGACACAGATAAAGGAACAGACATTATAGTGGTCACAGGAGTACTTCTCAGAGTTGTCTCTCGTATAGCAGGCTCCCGCAGTTGTGTTGCTATCACGCTTTTATGGTTCTATGGTTTTCCCCAAGTAGGGATCCCGCATGACACGTTCGAAAGAACCTCAGCAGAATCTCTAGTGTATGGGACTGATGTGTATAAGATGTCCCTAACTGGCAGGAAGGGATGAACCTACCTAGAATACAACTTAGTTTTAGATACAAGAACCCCACCTATCCCTCTAATCCAAAAGCCCCACCTTGTGTCAGATGCTCTGAAAGGTTCAACGTAACATCAGTAAAGCAATATGCTAAAACTACAAACATTCAGCCAAACCTTAACCTGTACAGACAATGGTTGGTAGATTCAGGGCGTGCAGCAGTACCTCACTCTACATGTATTGTATGCGACAGAAGATCTCGTCGCCCACCTCATGTTATGCCGACAGTAGGGTTAGAGGCATGTGATAAAGAACCCTATGACACCACTCATCTCTGTCCAGCAATATGTCTATTGGGTTCAGCTGCTGTTAATTATGGAGCCACATGGATGCGCTCACGTAGTGCTTCATGCGAATATCATAGGACAAACTTTCCCTTTGTGCCTTCGCGCAAGAGGAGTAATTAATGTAGGTTCACTGCCTGAGGAGGCATGTGGACAACAGATTGATGCAGCGTTCCACATACTTAACTTAAGACAGTCTTGTAATTCCTCCACACAAAGGTGTGACTCTTGTAAGTTCTCCACAAAAAAGTGTCACACGACAGCACATAGGCAGTTTCATGTCCCAAACTTGAGAATGGGCACACTGCCCCTAGCGGACATATTTTGGTTCTGTGGTGGAAATGAAGTGCTGCAGGTTCTACCTAGCCTGTGGCACAATCGCTGTGCACCAGTAATTCTAGAAGGACGTCTCATTGTTATGGCAGTAAATGAGACCCGTTTAAATGACCTGTTTAGGTCGAGACGACGTCGAAGTGCTCCCCAAGGTGACATTGAAAAAAACATTTTATCTAGTATCATGAACAATTATAGGGACAAGTATCTCACGATCACTAATAAATCTAGGTTACCCTCTTGGGGCCCGGATCCTCAGATCTATATAAGTTGGAAGGGCACACCAGTAGGTGTTCCGGTTGAATTTGCCGCTTTAGACAACGGTGCCTCCAAGGCATTGACAATGTTTCTCCCTTGGATCCAGATAGATCGCAATATGGCCTGGATAAATTATATTTGGTACAACCAACAACGTTTTATCAATCACACAATTGAAGCCTTGAAACTGATATCAGAACAACTTCATGACACTACATTAATGGCTGTGCAGAATAGGTTTGCAATTGACAAAATGCTTGGCCCAGACCAAGGTGTATGCCATCTTATTGGGGAGGACTGTTGCGCGGTTATTCCTCTTCACACTGGCTCTGCAGGTCCGCTACACGCTCTACTGGACTGTATGGTGAAAGCTCGTGATGAGATGGTCTCCAATAATGCGAAGGAATCTGCTCTGTCCAGTTGGCTAAGTTGGCTTTTTTCTTCAAGCTGGTTGGCGGGACTGGTGCGTATTGGAACTACACTTGCCATTATTCTTGCAGCCGTGGCATGTTTTGTTTGCTGTGGAATTCCCTGTCTCCGTGCTCTTATCAGCAAGACTGTGCACTCACTGTTCGGACAATATGTACAGTTCCCAATGTCTGCTGTCACAGACCAGGAATCTCCTGTAGATCACATCTATGCTGCCATGGACCATGATGTCTATGTGGACATGAACGCAAGGCTTTTTGCCCTGAGTGAAGGACACAAAAAACTTCCCCAGACATATCCTTTTTAATCTGTATATATATATCTAACTAACCATCTATATATCTTTGTTTGATTACTGATCTCGATAACAATGACATGCCCACTGAGTCTTACTTCTATATTTCCCACTTTCAGGAAAACTGCTTCGGGTGCTTGCTGTCTTATTTTGTTGTACGAACCATGTTGTTGTTGTGAGGTCTACATGTTGTGTGCAGGAATATGGCTGCTGGTGAACCCAGGTGGCTACAGCCGAATCAACGGCCGCTTCCTGGCGTATGTGCATACGCTGACGCTTGCACTGAGGGGTATCGTTTTGATTTCAAGACATTCAGGGGTCCCTGCGATGCCTGTGATTACCTCGCCTTTGACCTTCAGACGCACTGCGTTTTGTGCCAGGGGCAGAACACCTGTCCTTTGGGAGAACAATGCTATGATGGACCCCGCAAATGGTTCAGCTTCCCTCCAGAAAAGGATGTATTGCTTTGGACAACTGATGAGGACCAACGCAGACCAGTGATAGCCATCATGCACCATGCCAACATGTAATCGCCAGAGGGAATGTGGTTAGACTCAATTCAGAACTCTGCCTATGATCTTCCTGGGGGACTCCAGGTAGTCACCCATATCTTTAATGTGCGCCAAACTATTTCTCTGGCCGAATCATTTCAGGTTCCTCCTCACTCACAAGGAGCCCCAAGCAATCACAGTTTCCTGATCACGAACTTCGTCTTGCAACGAACTATGTAACATTCTACACCATTACCTTCTGTGGCTATGTTCTATGGACAACGGAACCAGCGAGACAACGGGACTGGCACTGCCGTCCCACCCGTGTTCATAGGCACCACATGAACAGCATGGACTCAGGTGTCATTTCATCGCGAGGTCGATATTCACGACTCAGATGGCATAATGCGGTGTGGTTTGCGCTGCGGTCTGGCCACCATATATCCGTTCCCCTGCCGCAGTGGACTAAACGGTTCTCTCCTGTTCCATAGTTTGGCCACATTTACACTGACTGTATTGTTTTTGTTTTGTTTTATTTTCATTCTCATCTATTTTATGTGTCTTACATTTAGCTGCCTGTACGATCACGACTAAGGGTGACCTTGGTGCTGAGGCCACTGTCGTGCCACTGGCGGGCAGAGTGGGAATTTTCCCTGTCAATTGATTTCATGTCAGGGTTTTTCGCCCACTCCTAGTTCATCATGTTGTGATTGGGCATACCAACTATTGTGAGGGTGGGAGTAATGTCGATGTAATGTTTTAGATTTCATTTTTTTTTTTTTTTTTATCTTTTACCTTTGATTTTTATACCTTTGATTTTTGTAATGTCGATTTTTGGACTTTTTCTTTTAAATGTCGATTTTTGGACTTTTTCTTTTCTTGGATTGTTTCGGTTTCTAGTAATTTTCTTTTGACTGTTTTTGTTATCTCTTTTGACTGTGTTTCGTTTGATTTTCTTTGAAAACTTTCAAGTCTTACACTATCAATGTCAGATGGACTTTTTGGGAGATTGTTTAAATTGTGTACTTGTGATCGTTTTACTTTTGATCACCGTGGAAATTACACTTTAATGGACTTATTCTTTGGACCAACACATTCACGTAGAATCAACACACGAGTGCCTGGTAAAGTGCTAGTAACCTCTTCCAGGGCTCCAACAAGACCCCCTGCGATACGTAAAGTATCTGGGTCAGAAGAAAACTACATATGCCAAAGAACTCAAAATTTTACTTTGTTTTAATGCTGTATTACGTGATATGTATGATTGGAAAAAGGTTATCACGAAAGTAAGCAGAATGTGAGACTATAAAGTCTCAGAGGGGGGAGTAATGTCGAGAAAAAATATTTTAACCTTATCTAGCATGTGTATAATCAAACTAATATTAATCCAACACAGTTAATCTAATAGTCAATGAAGAACAACCTAATAATTAATGCAGATACAGTAGAAGTAGTTTGACAAAACCTATTTAATTTGGGTTGATAAAGCCTATTTAATCTATATGTTAATCAAGCCTTTATTTACCAACCAAATATAAGTAAAATAGTAATAACAGGGTATTTACATGTGTGAGTAGGATAGAGTCTGACTAAGTGTTATGAGTGTGTGGAATATACAAAGAAGGACAAAAAACGACCTTGGGGAGTTTAAACATTTTTATTGTGAGAGCAAGGAGTATGGGCTGTGGGATAGTAAGGCGTGTGGCCTGCTGAAGGCCCAGGAGACATGAAGGAGTAGTTGGGCTCAGAGCCAGGCGAAGGCACAGGAGCACAGTAGCCTGACGGTGCAGCAGGAGAAGTAGGGGAATAATCAGTGGAGGACCAGGGTGAAGTGGACTAAACGGTTCTCTCCTGTTCCATAGTTTGGCCACATTTACACTGACTGTATTGTTTTTGTTTTGTTTTATTTTCATTCTCATCTATTTTATGTGTCTTACATTTAGCTGCCTGGAAAACTACTACATACTATCCCATGAGACGATAGTGGTATCAGATCAGGGGGGTAGGAGCCTTCGCTGCAGTCATCAAGGTCAGGAGAAGTTTGTGTGCTCGCGTCACGCGTAGAAGTGCTCTGCACGATGCGAGGAGGCGAAAAGGGACTCGATGGAACAGACGGGCTAGAGAGCTGCTCAAAGAACTGAGCAAGCTCATTAGCAATTGAGGATAGCTGGAATTGGCAATAGTGTCTGCGAAGAGCATACGCCTGAGTACGTCTGCGTGCTGGAGCGGAGCAAAAGAGATCAACAGAGACAAAATGTTAAACAGGGTAAAATCACGGTGACTATTAGGTGTAAGCAAAAGATAACACACATTTAAGAGAAGATTCTATACTCTATGTAACACTCAGTTCGGAATGCACATTTAAAATATACCTTGAGCACTAAGTAACATAATCAAGCACATGTAGCTAGACAATTTAATGCACTGGTGTCACTCAATTCAATGGTGTCACCTAATTTAAGAAAAATAGAATAGCAAGCAGCATTATAAAAATAAAGCAAAGAATAAAACATAACACTCACACATTGCAGATGCAGATGGGCAAAATAGCCCCCACAGAGGAGGAGAGGAGACGGTTGTTCACACTTGAAAGACTGAAGAAGCGTATGGTTGGATTCAGAGAAAATAGGGGCTTTTTACCCACTAATTTTTTTTATATATAAATCAAAACAAGGCCGAAAATAAGTGGAATAGGGAAAAACAGGAACTCCAAATATGGTGTTGTATTGGAGAAATGAGCCAAGGACAAAGATAAGGGGAATTGGGAAGAAGAAGGCAAGAAGAAGGCAAGTTCGTCAAATAAGGGGAATTACTCAAGGTCAAGTACTTGGAAAAAAATAGAAAGATATGGTGTCTACAGGGTATAAATACAAGTGTGGAACAGACAGTAGTTGTACTTCCTCACTCTGGTGTGCTGTATCAATTTTGATGCGCGGATCGGTTTGATGTGGGGTACCCGCCTTCAACTGAGCTCTTTGGAACGCGGACGAAATAAAGAAGTTTTGCTTTTACTCATCCAGGACTGAGGATCCTTCATTGGCGGTTTGTGTCTATTATATTTTGTCTTTTTAGAATTGGCTGAGAAACATTGGGAATCCTCTGAGCAAAAAAATCCATTCTCGATGTGTCGCCTCAGAGACGGGCTCTGAGTTCCGACAGGATCCAGGAGACAAATGTATGACCAAACCCAAATTTCTTTAATATTGCAAACAGGTATTCCCATTCGACTCTATCAAACGCTTTCTCAGCATCCAATGAGACTACAACCTTAGGGAAAGGAGATGACTGCTTAGAGTTAATTATATTGAAAAGTGTACAAGTGTTAAAAAATGAATGTCGCCCTTTTATGAATCCAGTCTGCTCCATAGATACGTGGTAGTACATTTTCTAACCGCGATGCAATCGCTTTCACCAGCACTTTCACGTCATTTTTCAAATGAAGGGCTATTGAGGCTTGATTGAAAGTGGGCATAGCACGCCCTGAATCAGAGATTCACTGAACACACCAAGGAGCAGCGGTGCCAATTTATTGATAAACTTTTTTTAAAACTCAACTGGAAAACCATCTGGGCCTGGGGCTTTATAAGAATGCATTGCCTTTATTGAAGCTCTGACTTTGTCAAGAGATAGTGGAGAGTCCAAGTCCCTTACAGAGACTGCATCAATAACAGAAAAATCGACACTTTGAAGGAAATCACCCAGTCTCTTATTATCAGTAAGGCATTCAGATTTATAAAGAGCAGCGTAATATATAAATAATAAATACTGCATTGATCTCTATGGGATTGGTAACGGTAACATTTGAGTCATTATTAATCATATAGCAGAGTATTAGGCGTGATGCAGCCTGCTGTCTTATCTGATGAGCTAACAATCTGCTTGGTTTACTATCTGCTTGGTGATCCACGAGTTTGTAGTAGCATGCGTTTAGTTTCTTTAGTGGAGAGAAGATTGAATTCTGCTTGCAACTCAACACGTTCTTTGCTCTGGAGAAGGGTTGGACGCGTAGCTCTGATCGAGTTGACTGATGGCCGATGGAATATTACTGAGTTTAGCTCTGTGCTTCCGATATATGAAAGCAGAGTACGAAACAATTTGCCCCCTGAGATAGGCTTTTGGAGTCTCCCATAATAATGAGCATGGAGTAGAGTCATGACGATTAAACAACAATTCATCAATAGATTTAAAAATAGATGAACAGAAATCTATGTCTGCTGGGAGATGCGAATTAAACCGCCAATGAGATTGTGTTAAGAATTGGATATCCAACACTAGAGGATTATACGGGTAGGTGAAAACCGTATGCTTCTATTTACTAGGATTGCCACCCCTCGTGCCTAAGAATTGAAATTGGAGTGGAAAGTTTGACCCACCCAAGGACGGTGAAGCCTATGATGATCTTTGAGTCTGAGGTGTGTTTCCTGTAAAAATTATATGTCGGCACGTAAGCGTTTTAAGTGGGTAAAAACCCTGTAGACCGTTTAATAAGATTACTCATACCCCTAACATTCCAGCTAAGGAACCAGACAGGTGTACCACTGCCAGCTAAACGTGCGTCAGTATTAGTGTCAGACATTCAACCAAAAACAACGTACACAAAAAAAAAATTAAAACAGGACCTGTGAAGCCAGGGGGATCCCCATACCCCCACCCCTGTGCACACGCATCCGACACTCAAACACAAACCCAACACACAAGTAGAACCCCAATTCTAACAGTAACCCTAATGTTCAGCAACAAGAACTATCAAAAAAGGGAAACCTACAGCCGCCCACACAAATAAATGTGCTAACGACACAGACACCACATGCCTATCCTAAGTAAAGAGAAGGCTCCAGCAGATTTATTACAGCATAAATTATGCGCAAATATATCTAGTTTGAGGCTACTCATCCACGGTCTACATAAATATATGAACAATGTTTCTAGATGAAAATAAATTCAACATAAAAATTCAACATAAAAATTCTAATCCAACATAAATCGAACAAGCGTTTATGAAACAAACATTTGGTTTTCAGGATCAACTTTGATTCTCGTAAAAAACAAAAAAAAAAAAAAAAAAAGTGCGTAACCATCGCGTCCAACAGCGACAAAAAATATGTTCATTCTTTAGACCGTTTGGATAGTTTTTATATACTTGCTGGCTTCGTCAGGTGGAAGAAAATCTTTTCCCACACCATTGTGTGTAATACATAGGATAAAACAACCTGTACCGCACGCCTTCAATGCCACGGAGCTGTCGCCGCACCTAGTTAAAGGCAGCCCGTGCTTTTGCGTTTTTTTACCGTATGGTCGGGAAAGATAGAAATGTTCAGGCCTTAAACTGAATTCGCTGCAGTTCTCTGGTAAGACATCAAGACATTCGCTGTGATAGTGAAATCTGGCCACAATGGCTCGCGGTCATTCACCAGGCTTCGGTACGGGCTGTAGAGTGCGATGTGACCTGTCCGGAACCGGCGCCTTCTCCAGACTCAGTGCCTCCCTCAACAGCGTGGCAACACTCGCGATAGTGGAGCTATTGGGACCCTCAGTAACACCGATTATCCGGACATTAGTGCGCCGTGATCTAGCTTCCAGATCTTCGCATTTGGTCTCCAGCTTATTAAACTCAGCAGTAAGATATCAATATCATCGGTGCACACAGAAAGTGAGTGCTCCATTTCAACCACGGTGCCCTTCAGTTCCCGCACCGCAGCCTCATTCACAGCTTTATCGCTGGACAGCTGCGCCTTCACCGCCTGCAGCTCCGACTTTATTTTCAGTAAATCGTTTCCCAATGTACATTCCAATGCATGTAGCTCGGCCTAAAAAAACGTTGTGATTTCGGACCTCAGAGAGGACAGCTGCTCTGACTTTAATGAGTCAATATCAGCCTTAGAAGCTGCCTGTGGAACAATGGGCCCTTCACACGGAGGTGAATCACGAGAAGCCGAGACTGCAACCCTTGCACCAGGCCGCAGCTGCGACTGAGTGCTACGGGTCTTAGTAGTTTTACCAGACATCATAATTAATAAACTATACAAATATACAAATATACAAACAACGAGGGTAAACCGAGGGATTGAGAGCAAAAATAAAAGTGAAAAGCTCGAAATAATAACAATTATAACAATAATCCACCGGAGCCCCCTAACACCACGTCCTACTCCATGACAAGCTCGACAGCGCCCCTTCCAGGTCCATATCTAAACGATCTGGCCTACAAGAGGTCTCTTGTTCAATGTGTTTAAGGCAATCGTGTGCGTCGTCAAAACCATCTAAGTCAATAAAGTCTAGCAGATCACGCAGCGCTACTACAACTGAATGCGGCTGTGAAGACGGCATAATGGTTACATTTTCTGTTGCCAAGAGCATGATTTCATAACCAGATCTACGTCGTGCTGTCATATCTTGAGATGTGTTGAGGTTATGTAAAATAGCTGTTACCTGATGTGAGGTGTACAGTATCCAAGGATGTGACAGCACCGTTTTCCAAACATTGTGCTATGTTGTCTAAAGATATGGAAAGATACGCAACAGGGCGAAATCTGTCACTGTGTTCCTGGGCTAGAAGCCCCGCAGCCATACCACCACGTTCGTGCAAATAAAGGTGAAAAGGCTAAGCATAATTCGGAGGACCTTTTTTCATAGGTTTTTCACTTACATAATGCATTTTTTTCACTGTTCACCAATAAATGATGCTTATGAATATGAAAATTTATATTTTCATGTTAACTATCACATTTTCAATGAAAATGTCATTTTTTGTCAAAACGATTTGCATGGTCTATTTTTTGTTTTTGATTCACTTATGGCACCTTTTTCAAGGTTTTACATAATCAAATGATTTATATTTTTTTACAATTACTCATATTTTTATGGTAAAGGTTAACATGTTCTTATGAAATTATGATTATGAATGGGAAATTATATATTTTAATAAAAACAATCCATCTTTTATTTAAAAAAGTCATTATTTTCAAACCATTGTTTGTGACGTTTTGCATAGAATTTTTGCACTTTTAATGGTTTTTAGATAAATGATTGCTGATGAACATGAAAAGTCATATTTTTCACAATTGATTTTAATAACTTGATTTGTCATATCATGTTTCTTTATTAAAATATTTCGCTTTTCTAACTGTTTTTTGTTAAATTGTTCCTTTGTATATAAAAATTCATATTTTACCAATTTATTTCATATTCATGTTTAAAGAGTCAGATTTTTGCCAAACATGGTTATCGTGAAACCTTTTTCATTTACTTATTGCACTTTCAAATCGTTTTCCATGAAAATATGCTTCTGAATATTCTTCTTCTTCTTCTTTCGGCTGCTCCCATTAGGGGTCGCCACAGCGGATCATCCGTCTCCATACCACCCTGTCCTCTATATCTGCCTCTTTTAAACCAACTACCTGCATGTCTTCCCTCACCACATCCATGAACCTCCTCCTTGGCCTTCCTCTTTTCCTCCTACCTGGTGGCTCCAACTTCAGCATTTTTCTACCAATATAATTCATGTCCCTTCTCTGCACATGTCCAAACCATCTCAATCTCGCCTCCCTCACCTTGTCACCAAAACATCCTACATGTGCTGTCCCTCTAATAAACTCATTTCTAATCTTGTCCATCCTCGTGACTCCCAACGAAAACCTCAACATCTTCAGCTCTGCTACCTCCAGCTCCACCTCCTGTTTTTTACTCAATGCCACTGTCTCTAATCCATACAACATCGCAGGTCTCACCACAGTCCTATAAACTTTCCCTTTCATTCTTGCAGATACTCTTCTATCACAAATCACTCCTGTCACTCTTCTCCACCCACTCCAACCTGCCTGCACTCTTTTCTTTACTTCCCTAACACACTCTCCATTACTTTGCACTGTTGACCCCAGGTACCTGAACTCCTCCACCTTCTCTACCTCTTCTCCCTGCAACCGCATCACTCCACTGCCCTCCCTCTCATTCACACACATGTACTCTGTCTTACTCCTACTGACTTTCATTCCCCTTCTCTCCAGCGCATATCTCAACCTCTCCAGGCTCTTCTCAACCTGCTCTCTACTCTCACCACAAATCACAATATCATCTGCAAACATCATAGTCCAGGGAGACTCCTGTCTGACCTCGTCCGTCAACCTGTCCATCACCACTGCAAACAGGAAAGGGCTCAGGGCCGATCCTTGATGCAGTCCAACCTTCACCCTGAACCAGTCTGTCGTACCTACTGCACACTTTACTGCCGTCACACTGTCCTCATACATGTCCTGCACCACCCTCACATACTTCTCTGACACACCTGACTTCCTCATACAATACCACAACTCCTCTCTCGGCACCCTGTCGTACGCTTTCTCTAAATCCACAAATACACAATGCAGCTCCTTCTGTCCTTCTCTATACTTCTCCATCAACATCCTCAAAGCAAATAAGGCATCTGTGGTGCTCTTCCTCGGCATGAAACCATACTGTTGCTCACAGATGGTCACCTCTTTTCTCAGCCTGGCTTCCACTACTCTTTCCCATAACTTCATGGTGTGACTGATCAACTTAATTCCCCTGTAGTTACTGCAGGTCTGCACATCTCCCTTATGCTTAAAGATCGGTACCAGCACACTCCTTCTCCATTCCTCAGGCATCCTCTCCCCTTTCAGAATCCTGTTAAACAATCTGGTTAAAAACTCCACTGCCATCTCTCCTAAACATCTCCACGCTTCTACCGGTATGTCATCTGGTCCAACCGACTTTCCATTCTTCATCCTCTTAATCGCTGCTCTCACTTCCTCCTTACTAATCCTATCTACATCCTGCTTCACCAACTCCACATCCTCCAACCTTCTCTCTCTCTGATTTTCCTCATTCATCAGCTGCTCAAAATACTCCCTCCATCTTCTCAACACACTCTCCTCACTAGTCAACACATTTCCCTCTCCATCCTTTATTGCTCTAACTTGCAGTACATCCTTCCCAGCTCGGTCCCTCTGCTTGGCCAATCGGTATAAATCCTTTTCTCCTTCCTTAGTGTCCAACCTCTTATACAGTTCCTCATATGCCTTTTCCTTGGCTTTCGCCACATCCCTTTTAACCTGCTGCCGCATCTCCTTGTACTCCTGCCTACTCTTCTCATCACTCTGTCGATCCCACTTCTGTTTTGCCAATCTCTTTCCCCTAATGCTCTCCTGCACTTCCTCATTCCACCACCACGTCTCCTTGTCTTGCTTTCTATTTCCAGATGTCACACCAAGTACTTTTCTAGCTGCCTCCCTCATCACTCCTGCAGTAGTTGCCCAATCATCCGGCACCTCTTCACCACCACCAAGCCCCTGTCTGACCTCTTCCCTGAACCTCACACTACACTCTTCCTCCTTCAGTTTCCACCATCTTATTCTTCTTTCAAACCTTACTTTCCTCCTCTTCTTCTTCGCCTCCAAAACCATCCTACAGACCACCATCCGATGCTGTCTAGCTACACTGTCCCCTGCCAACACCTTACAGTCTCCAATCTCCTTCAGGTTGCATCTCCTACACAGAAGATAATCCACCTGTGTGCACCTTCCTCCACTCTTATACGTCACCCTATGATCCTCCTTCTTCTTAAAATACGTGTTCACCACTGCCATTTCCATCCTTTTAGCAAAATCTACCACCATCTGCCCTTCCACATTCCTCTCCTTAAAACCATACCTACCCATCACCTCCTCATCACCTCTGTTCCCTTCACCTACATGCCCATTAAAGTCTGCCCCAATCACCAATCGTTCTTTCCTAGGTACACCATCTACCACTTCATCTAATTCACTCCAGAATCTTTCTTTCTCCTCCATCTCACAGCCAACTTGTGGAGCATAGGCACTGATGACATTTATCATCATCCCTTCAACTTCCACCTTCACGATCATCACCCTATCAGAAACTCTCTTCACCTCCACTACACTCTTACTGTACGCTTCCTTCAGAATCACCCCTACACCATTTCTCTTCCCATCCACACCATGATAAAACAGTTTAAACCCACCTCCAATGTTCCTGGCCTTACTCCCTTTCCACTTGGTCTCCTGAACACACAACACATCTACCTTTCTCCTCTCCATCATATCAGCTATCTCTCTCCCTTTACCCGTCATAGTACCAACATTTAAAGTACCAACCCGAACCTCTACTCTCCTACACTTCTCCTTTTCCTGCCGTCTCTGTAGACGCCTTCCTCCTCTCCTTCTCCTCCTTCGGCCAACAGTAGCCCAATTTCCACCGGTACCCTGTCGGCTAACGATACCTGTGGCGGTCGTTGTTAACCCGGGCCTCGACCGATCCGGTATGAAATTCTCATTTGTGATCCGCATATTTGATTTGGCACATGTTTTACGCTGGATGCCCTTCCTAACGCAACCCTCCCCATTTACCCGGGCTTGGGACCGGCACTAAGAGTACACTGGCTTGTGCCCCCCTAATGGCTGGGTTTAAAATATGCTTCTGAATATGAAAATTCATATTTTCATAATGACTATCCTATGTTGTCATATCACGTTTTGCATAGAAATTTTGCACTTTTGATGGTTTTTAGTTAAATGATGATATGAAATATAAAAAAAGTCATATTTTTAATCAATAAATGTATAAAACTTAATTTGTCTTTATTAAATTTTTCCTTTATATATAAAAAATTCATATTTGACTAATTTATTTCATATCCATATGAAAAAAGTAATTTTTGCCAAGCATGGTTATCATGAAAAATTTTTTGTTCACTGATAGCACTTTTTTTTCAACGGTTTTCCATGAAAATATGCTTCTGTATGAGACAATTTATATTTTACTAATTAATTGCATATTTATGTGAAACGTCAAAATGTTGTCAAACCATGGTTTGTCATGTGAAAGTTTTTCGTTTACGTATTGCAATTTTTGTTTTTTAATAAAATTATGCTAATGAATATGAAAATTCATATTTGCACAACAACATTTTTATGAAAATGTTACTTTTTTAATGAAATTATGGAACTGAATATGAAATGTAATATTTTAATAAAAACATTTTTTTTATAAAACAAAGTCAGATTTGTATCAAACCATTGTTTGTCATATTACTTTTTGCAATGAATATTTGCAATTTCAACGGTTTTAGTTAAATGATGCTTGTGAATATGAAAACGCAAAATTACACACTAACTTGTAAAAACTTGATTTGTCATAACAAGTTTTTCATTTAATTTTGCACTTTTTTAACAGTTTTTAATTAATTATTATTCTGATGAATATAAGAATTTATATTTTACCAATTAATTTAATATTTTGTATATAAAAAAAAAAAATTTTTTTTTGCTCAAATTATGGTTTTTAATGTAGGTTTGTCATTACATATTGCACTTTTTAATGGGTTTTAATGAAATTATGCTAATGAAGAAGAACATTTATATATTCACAATAACATATTTTTATAAAAAAGTTAACGATTTGTTTTTATGAAATTATGGTTATAATTATAAAATGTGATTTTATAATAAAAAAAAACCTTTTTAGTTCTTATTTAAATGATGTCATAATTTTACAATATCTTGTAGAAACTTGAATTGTAATATCACATTTCTAATCGATTTTTTGCTAAATAATTCATTTAAATATGAAAATTCATATTTTACAAATTTATTTCATATTTATATGAGAAAAGTCATATTTATGTCAAAACATATTTTATAATGAAAACTTTTTTAACGATTTTTTTGTGAAATGATGCTTACGTATTTACCTTTTCAAGTTAATGTTGTAAGTGCAAATTCAATTGGTTCGAAAAACCGCTTATTCGCCTAAGAAGCCTGAGACTTGCGGAATCGCATTTTCAGGGTCTAAGAAACTCATTCTTGACAACACATACAAAGCTTTGCCAAATATTTTCTTTTTTTTTTTTTTTTTTTTTTAATAATTATGACATTTTAAACAATTTTTATTTACTTTTTGCAGTTTTTAACAGTTTTTATGAAATTTTGATTAGGAATATGAAAATTAATATTTTTTAAATAACTAAAGACTTTTTATGAAAAAAATGTATAATTTGGTCAGAAAATGTTTTGTGATATATCTTATCATAAACATGTAAAATTATTATTTGCATGTGCATGTTGTTTGTGCAAATTTGCTTGATTATGAATATGAAAATTAATTTTCAATAATAAAATCAATAACTGTTAAAACAGTTTTATGTATGAAAAAAATATGTCCAAAAATAATTTTTGATGTCAGTTTATTGTTTTTCGTTCATTTATTGCAATTTTCCTTATTTTCATTTAAATTATGCTTCTAAATATCAAAAATCATGTTTTAAAAATAATCTCTTTAGTAAAAATTTGCTTATAAATATGAAAAGTCATATTTTCCTAATAAAAATTATATTCTTATAAATTAATACATTGTTTTTAAACCACCGTTTGTCATTAAACTTTTTTCGTTTACGTCTTGCACTTTTTAACGTTTTTGACAATAAATCATGCTTATAAATCTGAAATTTCATAGTTTTACAAGAACTATCTTTTATGATAACGGTTAACATATTTTGTATGAAATTATGATTATGAATATGAAATAAATATTTTTGAAATAACTAAAAAAAATTTAAGAAAAATGTCATAATTTGGTCAGACTTGCGGAATCGCATTTTCAGTGTCTATGAAACGCATTCTCTACAACACGTACAAGGACAAATATGTGCTGTTGTTTTGTTTTTGGTTAATTATGACTTTCTAAGCAATTTACATTTACGTTTTGCAGTTTTTAATAATGTTTATGAAATTTTGATTATTAATATAAAAATTATATTAATAATTATCAAGGTCTGTGACGTGGGGCCGCCTTCCCGTGGGCTCACCACCTGCAGGAGGGACCGTAAGGGACGGTGCTGTGAGGATTGGGCAGCAGTCGAAGGCGGGGGTCTGCTTAGACTGCTGCCCCCGCGACCCGAATTACGGATAAGCGGGAGAAAATGAATGAATGAATGGATGAATATAAAAATTTATATTTTTGAAATAACTAAATTCTTTTAATAAAAAAATGTCATAATTTGGTCATAAAATGTTTTGTAATACCATATCTCGTCATAAACATGAAAAATTATCATGGGCAAGTGCATGCTGTTTGTGCATTTTCGCTTGTTTCGAAAAACCGCTTTCTCTTTGTCCTATAAGCCTGAGACTTGCGGAATCGCATTTTCAGTGTCTATGAAACGTATTCTTTACAACACGTACAAGGCTTTGCCAAATATGTGCTGTTGTTTTGTTTTTGAATAATTATGACTTTCTAAGCAATTCTCATTAAATTTTTGCAGTTTATAAAATTTTTTATGAAATTTTGATTATTAATATGAAAATCAATATTTTTGAAATAACTAAATTCTTTTAATAAAAAATGTCAAAATTTGGTCATAAAATGTTTTGTAATATCATATCTCATCATAAGCATGTAAAATTGTCATTGGCAAGTGCATGCTGTTCGTGCATTTTACATTCACTTTTTGCAGTTTTTAATAATTTTTATGAAATTTTGATATTTAATATGAAAATTTATATTTTTGAAATAACTAAATTATTTTAATAAAAAATGTCATAATGTGGTCATAAAATGTTTTGTAATAGCATATCTCATCATAAACATGTAAAATTGTCATTGGCAAGTGCATGCTGTTTGTGCATTTTCGCTTGGTTCGAAAAACCGCTTTCTCTTTGTCCTAGAAGCCTGAGACTTGCGGAATCGCATTTTCAGTGTCTATGAAACGCATTCTTTACAACACGTACAAGACTTTGCCAATAATGTGCTGTTGTTTTGTTTTTGGTTAATTATGACTTTCTAAGCAATTTACATTCACTTTTTTCAGTTTTTATGAAATAAACGATTATGAATATGAAATTAATATTTTTAAAATAACTAAATTCTGTTAATAAAAAGTCAAAATTTGGTCAAAATGTTTTGGGATATCATATCTCATCATAAACATGTAAAAATATCATGGGCAAGTGCATGCTGTTCGTGCATTTTTCATTTAATTTTTGCAGTTTATAATTTTTTTTATGAAATTTTAATTATTAATATGAAAATCAATATTTTTGAAATAACTAAATTCTTTTAATGAAAAAATGTCATAATTTGGTCATAAAATGTTTTGTAATAGCATATCTCATCATTTCATTCTATTTTTTTTTCATCTTTTCCCGCTTATCCGTAATTCGGGTCGCGGGATGTAAAAGTTATGTAAAAAGTCATATTTTTGTCAAATCATGGTTTGTCATGTAAGAGTTTTTCGTTCTCAGATTGCACTTTTTAACGTGTTTTTATTTAATCGTGCTTATGAATATTCATATTTTTACAATTACTATTTTTATGAAAAAACGTCATATTGCTGTCTAAACATATTTTGTCATGTCACCTTTTCGTGCACTTATTGCACTTTTTAAAGTTTTTAATAAAATTATGCTAATGTCTATGAAAAGTCATAGTTTTACAATAAATCATATTTTTTATGAAAATATATAAATAAAATTATTAGCATTACCTTGAAATGTTATATTTTAATAAAAACAATACATTTTGTATTTTAAAAAAATACATTTTTTCAATCCATTGTTTATCACGTTTTTGAATTTTTGCACTTTTAATGGTTTTTAGTTAAATGATGCTTATGAATATAAAAATTCATATTTTCACAATAATATTTGTATAAAAATGTTAAAGATTTTTTTTTTATGAAATTATGGTTATGAATATGATATGTAATTTTGTAATAAGTTGATTTTTTATAAAAGAAAGTCTTATTTTGTTCAAACCATTGTTTGTCAACACTTGAATTGTTGTACCTAGAACAGTTTTTAGTTAAATGATGCTTATGAATATAAAAAGTCATAATTTCAAAATGAGTTGCAAAAACTTGATTTGTCATATCACGTTTTTATTAAATTTATGCACTTTTTAACAGTTTTTCATGAAATTATTTGGATGAATATGAAAAGGTAAATTTTACCAATTAATTTCATATTTTATTTTTAAAAAATTATATTTTTCTCAGCCCATGTTTCTTAATACAGTATAAGTTTTTTGCTTACATATTGCACTTTTTAAACCTTTTTTTATTAAATGATGCTTATGAGTAAGAAAATGTATATTTTCACAATAACTATCACATTTTTAATAAAAAAGTAATATTTTTTGTAAAAACATGATTTATATAGTCACTTTATTGTTTTGCATTCACTTATGGCACTTTTTCAAAAGTTTGCCATTAACATAAAAATTTCATATTGTAAAAAATAAATTATATGATGAAGGTTAACTGATTTTTTAAATGAAATTATGTTTATAAATATGAAATCTAATATTTTAATAAAAACAATAAATATTTTATAGGTCTTATTCTTTTTCAAACTATTGTTTGACCACGCTTTGCATTGAATCTTTGCACTTTCAACAGTTTTTAGTTAAATAATGCTGATAAATATGAAAAGTCACAATTTCACATTATCTTTTAACAACTTGATTTGTCATATCACGTTTTTATTTGAATTTTTGCACGTTTTTCATGAAAATATTCCTTTCAAAATAAAAAAATTAATTTACCAATTAATTTCATATTTATATGAGAAAAGTCATATTTATGTCAAAACATGGTATTTCCTGAAATCTTTTTCATTCACATTTTTACACGATTTATTTGGGAAATTATGAATATGAATATTGTCACAATAACTTGTAAAACCGTTTTAACAGTTTTTCATGTAAATATTCTGATGAATATGAAAATTTATATTTTGGCAATTAATTATATATTTTTTTATTTAAAAAACGGTATTTTTTTGCTCAAACCATGATTCTTCATGTAAAATGTATATTTTCATTTTAACTATTACATTTGTAATGAAAATGTCATCTTTTTTGTCAAAACATGATTTGCATGGTCACTTTTGATTCAAGTATTGCACTTTTTTTTAAAGGTTTTACATGATCAAATGATTTATATTTTTACAATTAATTATATTTTTATGGTAAAGGTTAACGTGTTTTTATGAAATTATGATTATGAATGGGAAATTATATATTTTAATAAAAACAATCCATCTTTTATTTAAAAAAGTCATTATTTTTAAACCATTGTTTGTCAATCACGTTTTGCGTAGAATTGTTGCACTTTTAATGGGTTTTAGTTAAATGATGCTAATGAATATGAAGTCCTATTTTTTTCACAATAGATTTTAAAAACTTGATTTGTCATATCACGAATCTTTATTAAATTATTTCACTTTTTTAAACAGTTTTTTATTACATTATTGCTTTGTATATAAAAAATTCCATGAAAATATGCTTCTGAATATGAAAATTCATACTTTTATAATGACAATCCTATGTTGTCATATCAGGTTTAGCATAGAATTGTTGCACTTTTGATGGTTTTTTTGTTAAATGATGATATGAAATGTCATTTTTATCAATAAATAAAAAAAACTTGATTATTTCTTTATATATAAAAATTCATACTTGACCAATTTATTTCATATTCATATTTAAAAAAGGAATATTTCTGCCAAGCATGGTTATTATGAAAATTGCACTTTTTTTCAACGGTTTTCCATCAAAATATACTTTTGTATATAAAAATGTGTATTTTACTAATTAATTGCATATATATGTAAAACAACATAATTTTGTCAAACCATGGTTGGTCACATGAAAGTTTTTTGTTTATGTATTGCACTTTTAATTGGTTTTTATTGAAATTATGCTAAAAATATTTCACATTTTCACAATAACTCATATTTTTTCATATTTTAAAAAACTTGTGTTTTTATTCGGTTTATTGCATGCAACAGACAAGTAAATATGTACACATTGAAAAGAAAGCCTGACCGAAAGCTGTTTCCTGTTTGGATAAGAAGACATACTAGCTTGAGATATGTGAGCCCAGATTAAGACTCCCTGTATACCTTACGTACTAACATCGTAAATATTCTATAGACACTAAACAGACAAAAGAATGTGCGTGAACCAATGTGAGAAATGTGTGAGTGTTAAGTTTGTAATCTTGCATACCACACCAATAAAATAGGATGTTCTTTTCTGGGAACAGGATCGGTGATATAAACTGCAAATAAAAAAAAGATAAAGACAAAACAAAAACAACAGATTTCATTTCATTCCGTCACTACATGCATATAATCCTTCATCATTCCCACTCCAATTGAGGCCTTAATGGCCTGTCTTACCATCGTCATCAAACATGGCAACATACAAAGTACAATTCCAACAATCAATACAAGAATCAATCCTAATACAAAGTAGTGTTCAACACTCATAAAATAAATTCTTAATCTTCTCAAAAACCGCTGTCATCAGTTATTTCTCCAAGACATCATGAGACAATTGTTTCTCACTTGTTCAATATGTCTATAAGCAGTATTATCAGTAATACGTAGCAGATTCTTCTCTCTGAATGATGTGATCTAAGAGAATAAGGACAAATTGGAGTGTAATTACAAATATGCACATATTGTTATAGAATTTAGACCTAGAGCAGGTATCAGGATAAGCTAAACAAAACAGTTGCGTGCCTCAGATCTTCACCCCGGAGGTGGCCCCCTTTCTACTATACAGGATCTTTCCGTGGGCTCTCAAATATTTCCGCCCTGAATACTCAGTTAGGCAGGCTTCTTAGGCCAACAGACCAAGTAGTGCAGAGATTATGGGGGTGAAGTTTTGATCCTGCTTGCGCGTATCCACTGTGGCTGATATTCAGTCAGAACTCCAGTTCTGGTTACAGCTTGAACAGTCACTGGACCACGATACTTCGGCTCACCCACCTTGGTAGGCTTCAGACTTCGTATCAGGACATGCTGATTAGGCACAAAATGATGTGTTGGGTTTTCTGTGGGCAGAGGATGATTTAGTAAGACATCAGCACTAATAGAATTTAATTTTTTAACCAGGGCAGAAACGTAGTCGTCCACCTTTACTTCCAGGTTAGCTAAGGAAGAAATGCCAGTGCGCCTTTCCTACTTGTGGCATATGTGTGAAATCTATCTGTAGGTGTTGGAACAGTTGCTCAGGAAAAGTAAGCGCATCATGTCGTACAGGTCAATGTATGTTAGTTTTGGCACAAGTCAAACATGAATCTAACATTAGCTTCGTTGTTTTAGCTACATCAGCAATACAGTATGATGGGTTTATAGCCTGTGTGACTTTAGCTATGCTAATGTGTGACATCCCATGGTAATGCTTCACCAACACTATTAAAGCTAGTTTACGCAGTGCCATTTTTCCATCTAAATCTCTAATGATACCAGCAGAATCTGATTTACATTGTTTAGAAGTCCAATAATTAATGTCCTCCTCAGTAGGCTGACTCTGAAGCATTTTTTTGGTCAATATCCAGTATATTGGTGATATGTGCCATCATCGGGATCTCAGGATTTGTATTTACTGTGTTGAAATCTACTGGTTGTTTTGCTGCGAATTTCCTTTGAATCACCTGTGGCATGTCCTTTAACCTTAACTATGGCCACTTTGGCAGGGAGTTGGACAGCATTTAAGAGGTCGCTTATGAGATTAAAATGTGCTATGGGCTTCCCATCAGCTGTTTTAAACTTTTAACTTTGCTTCCGTGTTTAGGCAAAATCATGCACATCATAAGCATACTTAGAATCAGTGTATATAGTCACTACTTTACCTTCAGACAATTGACATGCTCTTGTAAGTGCGACCCACTCTGCAGCTTGTGCAGATGTGTATGGTAATGGTTTAGCTTAAATTTTTTCTTTAGGTAATCTTACAACCGCATATCTACATAAATACACATCTAGACATAGGCAATCCCCCTCTTCCAGGTCCATGTCTTTTTTTTTTATTTTTTATTTCTTTTAATTGAAAACTCAACAATCACAAATACAAAAATGTAAACAGAAATTCTCAATTTTCCCTTTTTAAACAACAAAGAGCAAACACCCCTGCCCCGCCACCCAAAACACAAACAAACCCCCAGACAAAGACACACACACACATGCGCACGCACACACCCCACATCCCCCTGTTAAAACAACTGAAGAAACAAAAGAAACATTATATATACAGTCCAATTGTTGACTGAATTAGATGAGGTAACACCCGTAGGCTCCTAAAATAAGAAATAACAGGTTGCCACTTGCAAAAAAAGGTGTCAGTAGAACCCCTCAGTGTATCTTTTATTTTCTCCAACTTAAGAAAAAACATCAAATCTTTAAACCACCGAGAGATGGAGGGACATCTTTTTGCTTTCCAGGGTAGAAGTATGCAACATCTGGCCAACAAAGATGAGAAGGCTAAAACATCTTTGTGTAGAGAACTCAGTGATACAGACTCATTGGTAACCCCAAATATAGCGATCAGTGGGCATGGCGTCAATTGCACTTCAAATATGGAGGACATAATGCCGAAAAAACCTGTCCAGAATGCATGTAATTTTGGGCACAGAAAAAACATATGACTTACAGGGGGAAACATCTGTCACATCTGTCCTTAACCCCAGGATAGATTTTTGCCTGTTTCGATTTGAAAAGATGAATTCTGTACAAAACCTTAAACTGAATGAGACTGAGATGGGCACAGGAAGTGGTAGACTGTATCCTATCTACGGCTTTCTCCCACCATTTGTCGCCAAACTGCAGCCCTAACTCCTCCTCCCAAGTGGTCCTGTCTTTATCTGTATTACAGCTATTGAGAGATAAAATGAAACTGTATATCCGGGAAATAAAACTACGCTGGTGTGGCGTAAACATGACTAAACTCTCCCAAGGTTGCTTGGGGGGTACAGATGGAAAATTAGGAAGGCATTTAGATACAAAGCTGAGGACTTGGAGATATTGAAAAAAAATTAGCTGTAGGCAGCCAATATTTCAAGGACAGGCTGGGGAAACTTCTAAAGATGCCATCTTCGTACAAATTATAAAGTTGCTTGATGCCTTTTTCATGCCATAGTGAGAAAGCTGAATCTAAAAATGATGGGGGAAAGAAATTATTTTTATTCAAGGGACCCAGTGCTGATAGAGCCCTAAATTTAAAGTGATGCCTAAAATGAAACCAAATCTTAAGCGTGTTCAGTACGACTGGATTGTCAGTATATCGAGATGGTTTGATCGGAAGGGGTGAGCAAAGCAGAGCAGATACAGAGTATGATCTACAAGACAGTAGCTCTAGATTGCACCAAGTGGATTCTGTTGAATTGGTCCAGAAGTTTAGTTTTTGGATATGTGCAGCCCAGTAGTATATTTGAAAATTGGGCAAAACAAGCCCACCACTGAGCCTACATCTCTGCAATAGAGTCTTACGGATTCTGGGCGGTTTTCCACCCCAAAAAAAAGAATTATTGATTCTATCTAGAGAATAAAAAAAAAACTTAGGTAAAAATAGTGGAAGTGATTGAATAAAATGAAGAAACTTGGGCAGTATTTTAACTGCATTGATTTTTCCTGTTAAAGACAGAGGTAGACTGCTCCGCCTCTGAAAATCCGACTTCATGTCTGTCATAAGCGGATCAAGAATGGCATGAAAAAGTTTGGGTAAGGACCGGGTCACCGTAATACCAAGGTATTTAAAGCCTTAACAGTTGAATTTGAATGGCAGATTCAGGTGCTGAACTTGTAGAGAGGTATTGTTTACCGGATAACACTCACTCTTATGAAAATTCAGTTTCTATCCCGAGAAATAGCCAAAATCATCCACGATAGATAAAATGACAGGAACAGAGACTGCAGCATCTGTAACATATAGCAACAAATCATCAGCATATAAGGATACCTTATATTCTGCCCCCTTTCGAGTTATACCTTTAAAGACTAATGAGGATTTAAGTTTAATGGATAATGGCTTAATGATAAGTGTGAATAGCAGTGGTGATAGTGGGCACCCCTGCCGGGTTCCACGCCCGAGACTTAAATAATCAGAGCTAATATTATTTGTATGAACACTGGTTTGTGGGGATTTATAAAGGAGGCAGATCCAGGAGACAAATGTATCACCAAACCCAAATTTCTTTAATATTGCAAACAGGTATTCCCATTCGACTCTATCAAACGCTTTCTCAGCATCCAATGAGACTACAACCTCAGGGAAAGGAGATGACTGCTTAGAGTAAATTATACTAAAAAGTGTACAAGTGTTAAAAAATGAATGTTGCCCTTTTATGAATCCAGTCTGCTCCATAGATATGTGGTAGTACATTTTCTAACCGCGATGCAATCACTTTCACCAGCACGGCAGTCATCAGCGACAACGGTCTGTATGACCCGCACAGGTTGGGATCCTTGCCCTTCTTCAAAAGAAGGGCTATTGAGGCTTGATTGAAAGTGGGCGGTAGTACGCCCTGATCCAGAGATTCATTGAACACACCAAGGAGCAGCGGTGCCAATTTATTGATAAACTTTTTTAAAAACTTAACTGAAAAACCATCTTGGCTTTATAAGACTGCATCACCTTTATTGAAGCTTTGACTTTGTCAAGAGATAGTGGAGAGTCTGTAATATGAATGACACACCGAGGAGAAAAATTAGAATTTTTTCATTCCGGTATTGCTACATCACCATGGGTCTACCAAGCCATTTTGTCACACGAAATCGGAGAACGATTTAGACATTGCAGATTGGGATACAGCACGAGACCTAGAAAGATCCAAAACAGGGTTCAAAACACAATTCAAATCACCACCAAAAATGATCAAATGGGTATTTATAAAGGGAAGACTGCTCAGTAACCTATTTGCAAAATCAGGATAAGCAAGGTTTGGATCGTAAATATTAACCAGCAAAACCTTGGTCTGTATCAACGTACCAGCCACAATGACATATCTGCCATTCCTATCTGCAATTATACAGGTAGGTGAAAACCATATGCTTCTATTTACTAGGATTGCCACCCCTCGTGCCTAAGAATTGAAATTGGAGTGGAAAGTCTGACCCACCCTAGGACGGTGAAGCCTATGATGATCTTTGACTCTGAGGTGTGTTTCCTGTAAAAATACTATGTCGGCACAAAAGCGTTTTAAGTGGGTAAAAACCCTACAGACCGTTTAATAAGATTACCCATACCCCTAACATTCCAGCTAAGGAACCGGACAGGTGTACCACTGCCAGCTAAATGTGGGTCGGTATTAGTGTCAGCCATTCATCCAAAAACAACTACACAAGAAAAAAAAAAAAGAAAACAGGACCTGTGAAGCCAGGGTAATCCCCATCCCCCCACCCCGGTGCGTGCACATCTGACACTCAAACACAAACACATACCCAACACACAAGTAGAGCCCCAATTCTAACAGTAAACCTAGAGGACAGCAACAAGAACTATCAAAAAAGGGAAACCTACAGTCACCCACACAAATAAATGTGCTAACGACACAGAGAACAAGCCTATCCTAAGCAAAGAGAAGGCTCCAGCTGATTTAATACAACATAAATTATGCGCAAATATATCTAGTTTACGGCTACTCATCCCCGGTCTACATAAATATATAAACAATGTTTTTAGAGGAAAATAAATTCCCAACATAAATAGAACAAGCGTTTAGGAAATAACATTACGTTTTTAGGATCACTTACACTTTGATTCTAGTAAAAAAAAAAATAACACAAAAAAACAAACAAACAAAAAACAACACAACACACAAAGTGCGTAAAGTTAGACACCAGCATTACCACACAGAGTATGTAAACAGTGCAGTTATATGAAAACACGGAGTAAACATTGCGTCCAACAGCGACAAAAAATGTGTTCATTCTTTAGACAGTTTGGATAGTTTTTATATACTTGCTGGCTTTGTCAGGTGAAAGAAAATCTTTCCCCAAACCATTGTGTGTAATACGTAGCCACGCTGGATAAAACAACCCGTACCCCATGCCTTCAATGCCACGGAGCTGTCGCCGCACCTAGTTAAAGGCAGCCCGTGCTTTTGCGGTTTTTACTGTATGGTCGGGAAAGATAGAAATGTTCAGGCCTTAAACTGAATTTGCTGCAGTTCTCTGGTAAGACATCAAGACATTCCAGATCTTCGCATTTGGTCTCCAGCTTATTGAACTCAGCAGTAAGACGTTGTATGTCACATTGCATTACAGCGATATCATCGGTGCACACAGAAAGTGAGCGCTCCATTTCAACCACGGTGCACTTCAGTTCCCGCACTGCAGCCTCATTCGCAGCTTTATCGCTGGACAGCTGCGCCTTCACCGCCTGCAGCTCCGACTTTATTGTCAGTAAATCGTTTCCCAATGTACATTCCAATGCACGTAGCTCAGCCTTAAAAACCTCAGTGATTTCGGACCTCAGAGAGGACAGCAGCTCTGACTTTAATGAGTCAATATCAGCCTTTGAAGCTGGCTGTGGAACAATGGCCCTTCACACGGAGGTGAAGCACGAGAAGGCGAGAATGCAACTGTTGCACCAGGCCGCAGCTGCGACTGAGTTGTGCTACGGGTCTTAGTAGTTTTGCCAGACATCATAATTACTCTAGAGTCAAATATACAAACAACAAGGGTAAACCGAGGGATTGAGAGCAAAAATAAAAGTGAAAAGCTCGAAATAATACCAATTATAACAATAATCCACTGGAGTCTTACAATAATCCACTGGAGTCTAACTCTATGACAAGCTCGACAGTGCCCCTTCCAGGTCCATATCTAAACGGTCTGGCCTACAAGAGGTCTCTTGTTCAATGTGTTTGAGGCAATCGTGTGCGTCGTCAAAACCATCTAAGTCAATAAAGTCTAGCAGATCACGCAGCGCTGCTACAACTGAATGCGGCTGAGTAAACGGCTTAATGGTTACGTTTTCTGTTGCCAAGAGTGTGATTTCATAACCAGATCTACGTCGTGCTGTCATATCTTGAGGTGTGTTGAGGTTATGTAAAATAGCTGTTACCTGATGTGAGGTGTACAGTATCAAAGGATGTGACAGCACCGTTTTCTCAGCATCCCGGACGATCAGAGCCGCAGCAGCCACTGCACGCAAGCATGAGGGCAACCCTTGTGCTATGTTGTCTAAAGATATGGAAAGATACGCAACTGGGCGAAATCTGTCACTGTGTTCCTGGGCTAGAAGCCCCGCAGCCATACCACCACGTTTGTGCAAATAAAGGTGAAAAGGCTAAGCATAATTCGGAAGACCTTTTTCACTTACATAATGCCCTTTTTTTTTACTGTTTTCCAATAAATGATGCTTATGAATATGAAAATTTATAGTTTCATGTTAACTATCACATTTTAAATGAAAATGTCATCTTTTTTGTCAAAACGATTTGCATGGTCACTTTTTTGTTTTTGATTCACTTATGGCACTTTTTTTAATTGTTTTACATGATCAAATGATTTATATTTTTACAATTACTCATATTTTTATGGTAAAGGTTAACATGTTCTTATTAAATTATGATTATGAATGGGGAATTATATATTTTAATAAAAACAATCCATCTTTTATTTAAAAAAGTCATTATTTTCAAACCAGTGTTTGTGACGTTTTGCATAGATCTTTTGCACTTTTAATGGTTTTTAGATAAATGATGCTAATGAATATGAAAAGTCATATTTTTCACAATAGATTATAAAAACTTGATTTATCATATGTTTCTTTATTAAAATATTTCACTTTTCTAACAGTTTTTCATAAAATTTTGTATATAAAAATTCATATTTTACCAATTTATTTCATATTCATGTTAAAGGAGTCATATTTTTGCCAAACATGGTTATCATGAAACCTTTTTCGTTCACTTATTGCGCTTTTAAACGGTTTTCCATGAAAATATGCTTCTGAATATGAAAATTCATATTTTCATAATGACTATCCTTCATATAACGTTTTGCATAGAAATGTTGCACTTTTGATTTTTTTTGTAAAAATGATGATATGAACTATAAAAAAGTCATATTTTTATCAATACATTTATAAAACTTTATTTGTCTTTATTAAATTATTCCTTTATATATAAAAAATTCATATTTGACCAATCTATTTCATATTCATATGAAAAAAGTCATATTTTTGCCAACCATGGTTTTCATATAAACTTTTTTGTTCACTTATTGAACTTTTTTAAAAATGCTTTCAATGAAAATATGCTTCTGTATATGACAATTTATATTTTACTAATTAATTGCATATTTATGTAAAACGTCATAATTTTGTCAAACCATGGTTTGTCATGAGAAAGTTTTTCGTTTACGTATTGCTCTTTTTAATGGTTTTTAATAAAATTATGCTAAAAAAGTTCCTATTTTCACAAGAACATCAAATATTTTTGAAAAAGTTAGTTTTTATGAAATTATGGTTATGAATATGAAATGTAATATAAAAAAACAAAACAATATTTGATTGAATAATATGATATTTTTTCATGAATTTGAAAATGAATATTTTCCCCAAAACAATCATATTATCAAAAAAGTCATATTGTTTTCAAACCACCCTTTGTCATGTAACATTTTTCGTTTACGTCTTGCAATGTTTTTGACATTAAATTATGCTTATGAATCTGAAAAATTATATTTTCATGTGATGAACCCACATTTACATTTTATTTCACTATTGTATTGTTTTATTTTTATTTGATTCTGTATTTTATTTTGTCATAAGGTCATCTATTTGTCTGGTTAAGTACATGGCAAAAACATAGAAAAGAGTTCATGAGCAGGTCAAGGAGTTCGGAAACGGTCAAATGGCTAGTGATCATCTCGGCATGCTTTGTGATTGGTTCATTCTTGATCACACGCGATAGAGCGTGAATTCGCGGAGGAGAATAAGAATTTCATACCGGATCGGTCGAGGCCCGGGTTAACAACGACCGCCACAGGTATCGTTAGCCAACAGGGTACCGGTGGAAATTGGGCTACTGTTGGCCGAAGGAGGAGGAGGAGAGGAGGAAGACGCCTACAGAGGCGACAGGGAAAGGAAAAGTGGAGGAGAGTGGAGGTTCGGGTTGGTACTTTAAATGTTGGCACTATGACTGGTAAAGGGAGAGAGATAGCTGATATGATGGAGAGGAGAAAGGTAGATATGTTGTGTGTTCAGGAGACCAAGTGAAAAGGGAGTAAGGCCAGAAACATTGGAGGTGGGTTTAAACTGTTCTATCATGGTGTGGATGGAAAGAGAAATGGTGTAGGGGTGATTCTGAAGGAAGAGTACAGTAAGAGTGTAGTGGAGGTGAAGAGAGTTTCTGATAGGGTGATGATCGTGAAGGTGGAAGTTGAAGGGATGATGATAAATGTCATCAGTGCCTATGCTCCACAAGTTGGCTGTGAGATGGAGGAGAAGGAAAGATTCTGGAGTGAATTAGATGAAGTGGTAGATGGTGTCCCTAGAAATGAACGATTGGTGATTGGGGCAGACTTTAATGGACATGTAGGTGAGGGGAACAGAGGTGATGAGAAGGTTATGGGTAGGTATGGCCTAAAGGAGAGAAATGTGGAAGGGCAGATGGTGGTAGATTTTGCTAAAAGGATGGAAATGGCAGTGGTAAACACTTATTTTAAGAAGAAGGAGGATCATAGGGTGACGTATAAGAGTGGAGGAAGGTGCACACAGGTGGACTATGTTCTATGTAGGAGATGCAACCTGAAGGAGATTGGAGACTGTAAGGTGCTGGCAGGGGACAGTGTAGCTAGACAGCATCGGATGGTGGTCTGTAGGATGGTTTTGGAGGCGAAGAAGAAGAGGAGGAGAGTAAGGACTGAAAGAAGAATAAGATGGTGGAAACTGAAGGAGGAAGACTGTAGTGTGAGGTTCAGGGAAGAGGTCAGACAGAGGCTCGGTGGTGAAGAGGTGCTGAATGATTGGGAAACTACCGCAGGAGTGATGAGGGAGGCAGCTAGAAAAGTACTTGGTGTGACATCTGGAAATAGAAAGGAAGACAAGGAGACGTGGTGGTGGAATGAGGAAGTGCAGGGGAGCATAAGGGGAAAGAGGTTAACAAAACAGAAGTGGGATCGACAGGGTGATGAGAAAAGTAGGCAGGAGTACAAGGAGATGCGGCAGCAGGTAAAGAGGGATGTGGCGAAAGCCAAGGAAAAGGCATACGAGGAGCTGTATGAGAGTTTGAACACTAAGGAAGGAGAAAAGGATTTGTACCGATTGGCCAGGCAGAGAGATCGAGCTGGGAAGGATGTGTTGCAAGTTAGAGCAATAAAGGATGGAGATGGAAATGTGTTGACTAGTGAGGAGAGTGTGTTGAGAAGATGGAGGGAGTATTTTGAGCAGCTGATGAACGAGGAAAATGAGAGAGAGAGAACGTTGGATGATGTGGAGGTAGTAAAGCAGGAAGTGGATAGGATTAGTAAGGAGGAAGTGAGAGCAGCGATTAAGAGCATGAAGAGGGGAAAGTCGGTTGGCCAGATGACATACCGGTAGAAGCGTGGAGATGTTTAGGAGAGATGGCAGTGGAGTTTTTAACCAGATTGTTTAACAAGATTTTGGAAGGTGAGAGGATGCCTGAGGAATGGAGAAGGAGTGTGCTGGTACCAATCTTTAAGCATAAGGGAGATGTGCAGACCTGCAGTAACTACAGGGGAATAAAGTTGATCAGCCACACCATGAAGTTATGGGAAAGAGTAGTGGAAGCCAGGCTGAGAGAAGAGGTGACCATCTGTATGGTTTCATGCCGAGGAAGAGCACCACAGATGCCTTATTTGCTTTGAGAACGTTGATGGAGAAGTATAGAGAAGGACAGAAGGAGCTGCATTGTGTATTTGTGGATTTAGAGAAAGCGTACGACAGGGTGCCAAGAGAGGAGTTGTGGTATTGTATGAGGAAGTCAGGTGTGTCAGAGAAGTATGTGAGGGTGGTGCAGGACATGTATGAGGACAGTGTGACAGCAGTGAAGTGTGCAGTAGGAACGACAGACTGGTTCAAGGTGAAGGTTGGACTGCATCAAGGATCGGCCCTGAGCCCTTTCTTGTTTGCAGTGGTGATGGACAGGTTGACGGACGAGGTCAGACAGGAGTCTCCCTGGACTATGATGTTTGCGGATGATATTGTGATTTGTGGTGAGAGCAGTGAGCAGGTTGAGAAGAGCCTGGAGAGGTGGAGGTACGCGCTGGAGAGAAGGGGAATGAAAGTCAGTAGGAGTAAGACAGAGTATATGTGCGTAAATGAGAGGGAGGGCAGTGGAGTGGTGCGGTTACAGGGAGAAGAGGTGAAGAAGGTGGAGGAGTTCAGGTACCTGGGGTCAACAGTGCAAAGTAATGGAGAGTGTGTTAGGGAAGTGAAGAAAAGAGTGCAGGCAGGGTGGAGTGGGTGGAGAAGAGTGACAGGAGTGATTTGTGATAGAAGAGTATCTGCAAGAATGAAAGGGAAAGTTTATAGGACTGTGGTGAGACCTGCGATGTTGTATGGATTAGAGACAGTGGCATTGAGTAAAAGGCATGAGGCGGAGCTGGAGGTAGCAGAGCTGAAGATGTTGAGGGACAGCACATGTAGGATGTTTTGGTGACAATGTGAGGTAGGCGAGATTGAGATGGTTTGGACATGTGCAGAGGAGGGACATGAATTATATCGGTAGGAGAATGCTGAGGATGGAGCCACCAGGAAGGAGGAAAAGAGGAAGACCAAGGAGGAGGTTCATGGATGTGGTGAGGGAAGACATGCAGGTAGTTGGTGTAAAAGAGGCAGATGTAGAGGACAGGGTGGTATGGAGACGGATGATCCGCTGTGGCGACCCCTAATGGGAGCAGCCGAAAGAAAAAGAAGAAGAAGAAGAAGAAGAACTTTCTTAAAGCGCGACTTTGGTGGGAGGACGGACAAGCTTGGGATGCACTTCGTTGTCGCGAGGGACATGGTTGGATCATATGCTTTCTCACTTTTTGGATCCCTTTCTTTGCACAGATCTCGTGGACTTTCTCGGGAGTGGATAGCATATTTTTTTGGATGTTTTCCAGGATTTTCGCGCCGTCACCATTTTGAAACAGTGACAGAGACACTACGTGCATGCATGTGCGGTAGGATAGTCGAGATGGCCATGCCTAAAGGACAGTGAGATGTATCAGCAGGCTACTGGTAATGTTAATATGTTTTAGGGGTGATTTGAATGTAAACCTTTTTTTTTGTTTAAGACCTAAAAATATAGCGAGCTGTAAATTTAATTCAAATGGGTTTCAGATAAATGATTGAAACGGATTCATGACTCCATGCCTGTATTTGCTGATATCCTGGTACGTAACATTCACAACAACTCATTTTTATGGTAAAGGATAACGTATTTTTTATGAAATTATGATTATGAATATGAAATGTAATATTTTACTAAAACAATTTTGTCTAAAAAATATATTTTTTTCAAACCATTGTTTGTCATCAGGTTTTACGTTGAATTTTTGCACTTTTAACGTTTTTAGTTAACTGATGCTTATGAAAATAAAAAGTTTAATTTTTAACGATAACTTGTAAAAACTTGATTTGTCATTATTTGGTCAGAAATTTTTTGTAATAGCATATCTCATCATAAACATGTAAAATTATCATGGGCAAGTGCATGCTGTTTGTGCAAATTTGCTGGGTTCGAAAAACCGCTTTCTCTTTGTCCTAGAAGCCTGAGACTTGCGGAATCGCATTTTCAGAGTCTAAGAAACCTTTTATTGACAACACGTACAAGGCTTTGCCAAATATGTGCTCTTGTGTTTTTGATTAATTATGACTTTCAAAGCAATTTTCATTCACTTTGATAAGTTTTTAACAGTTTTTTTAAAAAGTTTTGATTATGAATATGAAAATTTATATTTTTGAAATAACTAAATTTTTATGAAAATTAAATTAATAATAAATGTTTTGTAATAGCATATCTCATCATAAACATGTCAAATTATAATGAGCAAGTGCGTGCTCTCTTTGTCCTAGAAGTCTGAGACTTGCGAAATCACATTTTCAGGGTCTATGAAACTCATTCTTTACAACACGTACAAGTCTTTGCCAAATATGTGTTGTTGTTTTGTTTTTGAATAATCATGAATTCCTAAGCAATTTTCATTCACTTTTTGCAGTTTTCAACAGTTTTTGTGAAATTTTGATTATGAAAATTAATATTAAAATCAATAACTGTTAAAACTTATAGTTTTATGTATGAAAAAGAAATGAAAAAAAAAAAAATTTTCAGGTCAGTTTATTGTTTTTCGTTCACTTATTTTTTTTAACCATAATATATTTGCACTTTAAAAATGCACTTGACCCAGTTGCATTTGCATTTTTTTGATGAGAAATAGAATGACACCAAATGTTTTACTAAAAATTTTACTTTTTTAACAAAAACATGGTAGTTTCATTAAATTATGAATTTTCATATTCATAAGAAAAATTCTATGAAAAAATGTTTAAAAATGTAAAAAATAAAGGATTCTGCTTTATAAAGTCATATTTATCAAAAATGTTTCAACAGCTCACGTCTGGCAATGCCCTGTATGTGCTGTAAAGAATGAGCTTCTTAGGGCTGAAAATGCGATTCCACAAGTCTAAGCCTGGTAGAATGAAAGGAAGGTTTTTTTTAACCATCGTATATTTGCACTTAAAAGATGCACTTGACCAAGTTGCAATTGCATTTTTTTTTTATAAGAAATGGCATGAAACAAATTTTTTTTTTGTCAAAAATATAACTTTTTTAACAAAACATGGTAGTTTCATGAAATTATTAATTTTCATATTCATAAGGAAAATTCTATGAAAATTTTTTTAAAAGTGTAAAAAATGAAGGAATCTGCTTTAGAAAGTCATATTTCATCAAAAATATTTCAACAGGCCATGCCGTGTAGGTGCTGTAAAGAATGAGCTTCTTACGAGCTGAAAATGAGATTCCGTAAGTTTAAGCCTGGTAGAACGAAAGAAAGGCGGTTTTTCTAACCATCTTATATTTGCACTTAAAAGATGCACTTGACCCAGTTGCGATTGCAGTTTTTTTTATGGCATGAAACAAAATGTTTTACTAAAAATTTTATTTTTTTAACAAAAACATGGTAGTTTCATGAAATTATGAATTTTCATATTCATAAGCATATTTCTATGAAAAACATTTTAAAAAGGTAAAAAATAAAGGAATCTGTTTTAGAAAGTCATATTTGATCAAAAATGTTTCAACAGTTTACGTCTGGCAATGCTGTGTAAAGAATGAGCTTCCTAGGAGCTGAAAATGTGATTCCGCAAGTCTAAGCCTGGTAGAACAAAAGGAAGGCGGTTTTTCTAACCATCGTATATTTGCACTTTAAGGATGCACTTGACCCAGTTTAGTTTCCATTTTATTAATGAGAAATGTAATGACACCAAATGTTTTACTAAAAATATCACTTTTTTAATAAAAACATGGTAGTTTTATGAAAATATGAATTTTCATATTCATAAGCATAATCCTATGAAATATTAAAAGCTCGAAAGACATGATATTTATTATGATATGAATATTTAAATCAATAAGCATAATTCTATGACAAATTATTTAAATTAACAAAAAATCAGGAAACTACTTTAGAAAGTCGCATTTCATTATAAAATATATTTAATCTTATATTTTCATATTCATAAGCATATTTCTATGAAATAAAAAATTGTAAAAGGACAAAAATGCAGGAAACTGGTTTCTATAACATCAAATATGTGACTTTTAAAAATAAAAATACTATAGGTTTTATGAAAATAATAATATTCCTATTTATAAGCTTAGTTTTATGAAAAAGATGTACAATAAGTGGATAAAAGGGTGACATAAATCATGTTTTTAAACAAAAAACCCAGAGAAAGGTTACTTGACAAATCATGTGTAAACAAATAAATTATATATAAAAATATGCTAGATAAAAATATAAATTTTTATAATCATAATCATGATTTCACATTAAACTGTTACAAAGTGCAATATTAAAAAACAAAAAAGGAAAAAGTGACATGACAAATCATGTTCTGACAAAAAGGACAAAAAAACCCCCCAGATTTTTAGAAAATATTAATAGGGACTTTAATATAAAAAAAACTAATATTTTGAAAATATTAATTTACATATTAATTTACATACATTAATTTAATTAGCATAATTTTATGAAAAACTATTAAAGTCCAATATTTAAATGAAAAATATGACGAGAAATGATGTTTTGACAAAATATATGCCTTTTTCAAACCTAAATTTTTTTTCTATTTTATATTTTCATTAAAAACATAATTTCTTATCTTATCCTATTTATAACAAAAAAGTGACATGACATCATTCTTTGACAAAAAAAAAGTACTATTTAAAAATAAAAATATGATAATGAAAAGATGAATTTTTATACTGATAGTCATCATTTCATGGGTCCCCTGGTGATCTAGTGGTTAGGCTGCGGTGCGCTCACCGCTGCGACCCGGGATCGATCCTCCGTCAGGGAACCGAACCCAGCCACTCTTTTTCTGGTCCCTAACCCAGATAAATGGGGAGGGTTGTGTTAGGAAGGGCATCCAGCGTTAAAACATGTGCCAAATCAAACATACTGTGGCAAACATATTGATTTGGAACATACTGTGCCAAATCAAACATTGCTGTGGCGACCCCTGATGGGAGAAGCCGAAAGATAGTCATCATTTCATGAAAAACTGTGAAAAAAGTAATCAAAAAGGCAAATTATGACAAATTGTTCTGACAAAAAATATGCCTTTTTCATACAATATGGCTTTTGATGCAAGTATAATTTTTCCTATTCTTGAGTTAAATTTCAATGAAAACAGTTACAACGTGCAAAACGTGAACAAAATAAAAAAAAAGTGAAAATATGAATTTTTTTATATTCATAATCATAATTTTATATTAAACTGTAACAAGGTGCAATATTAAAAAATGAAAAAGTGACCATGTTCTGAAAAAAATAGAACTTCATTAATAAAAAACAGATATTTTGAAAATATTAATTTACATATTCATACAGTGAGGAAAATAAGTATTTGAACACCCTGCTATTTTGCAAGTTCTCCCACTTAGAAATCATGGAGGGGTCTGAAATTGTCATCGTAGGTGCATGTCCACTGTTAGAGACTTAATCAAAAAAAAAAAATCCAGAAATCACAATATATGATTTTTAAACTATTTATTTATTAGTCAGGTTTCTGGCCTGTCACTGAGAAACACGGAGTTTGAGCTCCCTCCGAAGATTCTCTATTGGGTTTAGGTCTGAAGACTGGCTAGGCCATGCCAGAGCCTTGATATGCTTCTTACAGAGCCACTTCTTGGTTATCCTGGCTGTGTGCTTCGGGTCATTGTCATGTTGGAAGACCCAGCCTCGACCCATCTTCAATGCTCTAACTGAGAGAAGGAGGTTGTTCCCCAAAATCTCGCAATACATGGCCCCGGTCATCCTCTCCTTAATACAGTGCAGTCGCCCTGTCCTATGTGCAGAAAAACACCCCCAAAGCATAATGCTACCACCCCCATGCTTCACAGTAGTGATGGTGTTCTTGGGATGGTACTCATCATTCTTCTTCCTCCACGTCCATTCTTCTACACGTTTAGTGGAATTATGACCCAAAAGTTCTATTTTGGTCTTATCTGACCACATGACTTTCTCCCATGACTTCTCTGGATCATCCAAATAGTCATTGGCAAACTTAAGACGTGCCTGGACATGTGCTGGTTTAAGCAGGGGAACCTTCCGTGCCATGCATGATTTCAAACCATGACGTCTTAGTGTATTACCAACAGTAACCTTGGAAACGGTGGTCCCAGCTCTTTTCAGGTCATTGACCAGCTCCTCCAGTGTAGTTCTGGGCTTATTTCTCACCTTCCTTAGGATCATTGAGACCCCACGAGGTAAGATTGACAGTCATGTTTAGCTTCTTCCATTTTCTAATGATTGCTCCAACAGTGGACCTTTTTTCACCAAGCTGCTTGGCAATTTCCCCGTAGCCCTTTCCAGCCCTCTGGAGGTGTACAATTTTGTCTCTAGTGTCTTTGGACAGCTCTTTGGTCTTGGCCATGTTAGTAGTTGGATTCTTACTGATTGTATGGGGTGGACAGGTGTCTTTATGCAGCCAATGACCTCAAACAGGTGCATCTAATTTAGGATAATAAATGTAGTGGAGGTGGACATTTTAAAGGCAGACTAACAGGTCTTTGAGGGTCAGAATTCTAGCTGATAGGTGTTCAAATACTTATTTGCAGCTGTATCATACAAATAAATAGTTTTAAAAAAAATAGTTTTTTTTTTTTTTTTAGATTGTCTCTTACAGTGGACATGCACCTACGATGACAATTTCAGACCCCTCCATGAATTCTAAGTGGGAGAACTTGCAAAATAGCAGGGGGTTAAAATACTTATTTTCCTCACTGTTTCTATCAGAACAATTTGATAGATTTTATGAAAATATAACTGTTCTTATTCATGAACTTAGTTTCATAAAAAACTTTAAAAAGTGCAATAATTGTACAAAAAGGTTTTGATAAATAAATTATGAATTTTTCATACAAATATGATACCTATTTAAAAAAAAAAAATTCTATTTATAAGCTTAATTTAATTGTAAAAAGTTAAAACGTGCAATACATGAACAAAAAACGAGTAAGGTGACATGACAAATCATGTTTTGACAATAATATGATTTTTTTTTTCATAAAAAATTTAAACCTTGTTAAAATATGAATTAACATATCCATAAACATATTTTCATAAAAATCGTTAAAAAGTGCTGGAAGTGAATAAAAATAAAAAAAACGTGACATGACAAATCATGTTTTGCAAAAAATTATATATATATATATATATATATATATATATATATATATATATATATATATATATATATATATATATATATATATATATATATGCATCAATAAACACAGCAGAAAAACTCAAGTTCAGTTTCAGTAGGAACAGTGTTGTTGAACTCCTTATTTTGCCAGTTCATCAAAGTCTGGAGTAAGTTTTGTTGTGGCAATTCTCAGGATAGATCCGAGGTGTTTGTCAGAAACTGTCGCAGTTTATCAGATTAAGCTCTCTTAAGAGAAGAAGAGAGTATTGCACGCAAACAACGTCAATGGAGCTGAAGTGCGACATCTTTAGGGGAAAAGTGGGCATTACAGGGGAAAGGTAAATTGAACAATGTTTATCCGTACCTATTTTAATAGAATTTGGTCACGTTCGGCGGGCCGGATTAATAAACCCAACGGGCCCGTCTGTGGCCCGCGTGTGTGGCCCGCGGGCCGTAGTTTGCCCATGTCTGCTCTACACATTTAATTGAAATTTTTGATTGAAATTTTCAGGAAAAAAGGAGGAAACCAGGGAAGAATGCTTAATGCAATTCTGCATCAAGTTGATTTAAAGGTAAACCTTTATGTAGTTGTCTTTATTGTATAGTCTGTGTATGATCGTTAACCTATTCTCTGTTTTTCATAGTCATCTGATGTTACTTTGTGCGCACCGCAGTACTTCATGGACTTCCAATCCTCCTGGGGGATGATTCTGTGGAATTTTTCAGGACATGCTTTGTAAGTAATGTTGGTGTTTACTTCTTTGTTATTTGTACTAATGCTAAATTGTGTATTAGGGTCCATTAGAATATAGATCAGATGAAAAGAACACAGTAGTTATTTGTCTCTTTACCTAGCCAGCATCTCAGCGATCACTTTCAATGTCCAGAAATGTAGGGAAGACATTACTAAAATAGTCTTTGTGATCATAGTCATTCAAATGTAATTTGATGAAGTGACAATAATACTAACAGTGGAGGCTAACACAGAAGAGGATAAATTGTTGAATAAAGTTTGTTTTTTTTGCAAGCAAAGTATTCCTGTGACTTCAAGATTACATTTGAACAACTATGATCACATGGCCTGTTTTAGCAATGTCTTTACTATCTTTCTGGATGTTGAAAGTGAAAATGATGTCCAAAACTGGGCAGGGAAGCTCAAGATATAATAATTGGTATCTTGTGTAAAACAATATAAAGGAAATTAATGCCAGAATTTACATTTTACAATCAACTTTCCCTTTAAAACAAGATCACACTTTCTTATGCTTCATGCTTACACAGGACACTGTTCCAAGGTATGGAGAAATTACCACTTGTTACTTTTCTCTGTTAAGCATTCAGATGTGAATGTAGACCTGAGTGCAGTTGATTTTGGCCTGCTAACAGTTTTACCAGAAGACAAGCCTGCCCAAACTCCACATGCCCTCAATGTCGACTTATTAAGGGCAATCATTCTCGAGGAACAAATTTGGTGGATGATGTACCAAACTTGCCACATGCTGTATGTCTTCTCTTTGCTTTGATCTATGCTCTAAATTTAGACTACCCAAAGACAATGAGAAGCACATTTGATGCTATTCAGAGAGTATTTCTGTCCTTGGGAAGTCAGAATTTCAAACTCTTAAAAACCAGCTTTTAAACTAAGCTGCTGTTTTTGCTTCTGACAAATTACATGTTACAAAGATTTTAAATTCTTTCAGCATCAGAGAGATCAGTTGTTTTTTTTTGTTGTTGTTTTTTTTGTCTTTAGTCACTGGAAACTAAAGGGATAGTTCAACCAAAAATGAAACTTCTGTCATTATTTACTCACTCTTTATTTTAAACATGTATGATTTATTTTTTATTTTTTTTGCAGAACATAAAAGATGATGTTTTGAAAAATAGAAGTAGCAAAAAAAAAAACTGCTGGCACTCTTTCACTTGTCATTTGTCAATAGAAGTCAACGGGTGCCAGTGGTTCTTTGGTTACCAACATTCTTTAGAATATCTTCTGTGTGTTCTGCAGAAAAAAAAATCTGATAGGTTTGAAATTACAAGAGAATGAGTAAATGATGATGATCATTTTCGTTTTAGTCTGACCTATCACTGGACTGTGTTTTTCTGCATGTTGCCTTTTTTTGAAAAGGTGCTGTTTTTGTAGTTATTTGATGTCAAGTGGCAGTTATTGATTAGTCAAGGTCCACATGCTGTTTAAATAGAAGTATATATTTATACTATATATATTTTAGTATTTCTTTCATTGTTCTTTAAATTTTTGTGTTGTTTATTAATTGTTTATTTAAAAAAAATTCAGAGTTGTAGATTTGTATTGAGTGTCTTTTGTCTTTTCTGTTAGCAGTACTTAAAAAAAAAAAAAAACGTTTACTTTACCGTAAAAAACTTTGGAAACTGATTGCACATAGTTTTTTATGTTGTCATTACTTAAAATGAAATATTAACTTTAAATAGTAGGCTTACTTAAGTTTTTTAAAGTATTATATATTAAATAATAATAAACATTTAGAAGTATATTAACTTAAATGTACTTATTATACTTACTTGATATTTATTATTAAATGTACTCAGAAATAATAAATTCATCTTACCTGTAGCTAATTATTAACCTAACTTAGATTTTTGCCTTAAGTTTGCTTTGAAACAAATTAAGGCAATCGGTTTCCAAAGTTTTTTCAAGCAAACTGAACTAATTCAAATTACAGTGTATTTTTATTTTTTATTTTTTTTTATTTTTATAAAAATCTAAAAAAAAGTGCTGTAAGTGAACAAAAAAAAAAGTGACATGACGATATGTTTTGACAAGATAATGTTATTTTATTAAAATCCAATAAATGTATGAAAATGTGAGTTTTTTTATTGATAATAATTTCATAAAAAACTGTGAAAAAAGTAATCGAATAGGTGATAGCAAATTGTTTTGACAAAAAATATGCCTTTTTCATACAATATGGCTTTTTATGAAAGTATAATTTTTCCTATTTTTGAGTTTCATTTAAATGAAAACCGTTACAACAAGCAATATGTGAACAAAATGCAAAAAAAGTGACATGACAATTCGTGTCATAAATATTACTTATTCCTAAAAATATAGGTTTTATGAAAATATTAATTTTTATATTCATAATCATGATTTCATATTAAACCGCTACCAAGTGCAATATTAAAAAACAAAAAAGGAAACAGTGGCATGACAAATCATGTTCTGACAATAAAAAGACTTAAATAAATAACAGATATTTTGAAAATATTATTTTACATATTCAAAAGCATAATTTTATTGAAAACTATTAAAAAAGTCCAATATTTAAATGAAAAAGATGATGAAAAATTATGATAAGGTTTATGAAAATATAAAATTTCTTAGTCATAAGCTTAGTTTTATGAAAAACGTTCGTGTACAATAATGAGTCTTAATTCATGTTTTGACAAAAATAATGGCTTGATACAAAAATGATTATTTTAAAATAATTTGTTTGTAGCTTTTTAAATTAATTTAATTTTTAAAATGATAAAACGTGCAATACATGAACAAAAACGAGAAAGGTGACATAACAAATCATGTTTTGACAATAATATAATTAATTTTTTCATCAAAATGTAAAACTTATTGTTGAAATTTAAATTTACATATCTGGAAATTTTTTTTTTCATAAATATCGTTAAAAAGTGCTGTAAGTAAGCAAAAATGGATACATTTTATTTAAAAAAATATGATCGTTATGAAAATACAATTTTTAATATTGATAATCATAATTTCAAGAAAAACCGTTAAAAGTATGTGATTGAAAAGGTAAAATGACAAATTGTATTGAAAATAATATGCCTTTTTCATACAATAGGAGATTATGACTATTTTTTCATAAAGATATGATGTTTATGAAAATATTAATATTCCTATTTATAAGCTTAGTTTCATGAAATGCAATTAAAAAGAATAAGTGTTCGATAATGTGACAAATCATGTTTTGACAAAAAATATTTGCTTTATTGATACAAATATGATAGTTTAAAAAAAAGTTAATTATTCAAAGTTATAAGCTTAAATTGATCATAAAACGTTAAAACGTACAATAAGTGAACAAAAACCGAGATAAAGGTTACATGACAAACCATGTGTTAACAAAAATATATTTTTTATAAAAAATGATGAAAATATGAAAATATAAATTATGTTCATAAATAAAATTTTGTGAAAAACCCTTAATCCAAGAATTAAAAGGTGACATGACAAATCGTGATCGGATAATAATGATTAATGATTTAATCATTATTTAATCAAATCAATTAATAATAATTTTATTGTTAAAATATGAATTTTTATATGCAAAAACTGAATTTTATACAAAGTCGATTAAAAGTTTCAATGTGTACGAAAACACTTTGTTTATAAAAATGTGTTGGTTATTGTTAAAAAATTAATTTTCTAATTCATAAGAATAAATTCATGAAGAGCAGTTAAAAGTATAAAAAACTTTCTATCGGCTTTTCCCTTTAGGGGACCATCCGCATGTTTTGATTTGGCACATGTTTTTACGCTGGATGCCCTTCCTAACACAACCCTCCCTATTCATCCGGGCTTGGGACCAGCACTAAGGCTTGTGCAACCCTAATGGCTGGGGTTGGTTACCTGAACCCGGGCCGCAGCGGTGAGAGTGCCGCATCCTAACCACTAAACCACCAGGGATCCAGCAGTTAAAAAGTATAATAAGTGGGAAAAAAAATAAAATTATAAAAAGTCATAAATAATTGAATATATATTAAGAACATATGTCTGGCAATGCTGTGTATGTGCTGTAAAGAATGAACTTCTTCAATGCGATTCCACAAGTCTAAGCCTGGTAGAACAAAAAGAAGGTGGTATTTCTAACCATCGTATATTTAGGTTAGGTTAGGTCAACTTTAATATCCCCAAGGGGCAATTTGTTTCACAGCCAGCAGAATCCATACTTCCACTTACAGGATGCACTTGACCCAGTTGCCTTTGCATTTTTTTTTAAGAGAAATGGCACGACACAAAATGTTTTAATAAAAATATCACATTTTAAATAAAAACTGTATTTTTCTGAAAATATGAATTTTCATATTCATAAGGAAAATTCTATGAAAATGTTTAAAAGTGTAAAAAAAATTAAGGATTCTGCTTTAGAAAGTCATATTTAAAAAAAATGCTTCTTAGGAGATGAAAATGCGATTCTGCAAGTCTAAACCTGGTAGAACGAAAGGAAGGTGGTTTGTCTAACCATCGTATATTTGCACTTAAAGGATGCACTTGACCCAGTTGCGTTTGCATTTTTTGAATGAGAAATGGCATGACACAACAAGTTTTACAAAAAAATCACTTTTTTTTATAAAAACATGGTAGTTTTATGAAAATAGAAATTTTTCTTTTTCATAAGCAAAATTCTATGAAAATTTTTTTTAAGTGTAAAAAATTAAGGAATCTGCTTTAGAAAGGCATGTTTCATCAAAAATGTTTCAACAGATCAAGTCTGGCAATGCCGTGTTTGTGCTGTAAAGAATGAGCTTCTTACGAGCTGAAAATGCGATTCTGCAAGTCTAAGCCTGGTAGAACAAAAGAAAGGCAGTTTTTCTAACCATCGTATATTTGCACTTAAAGGATGCACTTGACCCAGTTGCGATTGCATTTTTTTGATGAGAAATGGCATGACACAAATGTTTTACTAAAAATATAACTTTTTAACAAAAACATGGTAATTTCATGAAATTATGAATTTTCATATTCATAAACAAAATTCTATGAAATTTTTTTTTTAAAAGGTTAAAAAATAAGGAATCTGTTTTAGAAAGTTACATTTCATCAAGGGGTTTTAAAACCCCTTATGAGAAATGGTAGACCAAGGACCGTGACATCGCCCGGTATGGCGCAGCCGGGGCCCCACCCTGGAGCCAGGCCCGGGGTTGGGGCTCGTATGCGAGCGCCTGGTGGCCGGGCCTTCCCCCTACGGGGTCCGGCCGGGCTCAGCCCGAAGGAGCGACGTGGGGCCGCCTTCCAGTGAGCTCACCACCTGCAGGAGGGACCGTAAGGGGCCGGTGCTGAGAGGATCGGGCAGCAGTCGAAGGCGGGGGCCTCGACAACCCGATCCCTGGACACAGAAGCTAGCTCTAGGGACGTGGAATGTCACCTCGCTGGCGGGGAAGGAGCCTGAGATTGTGCGTGAGGTTAAGAGGTTCCGACTAGAGATAGTCGGGATCACCTCTACGCACGGCCTGGGCTCTGGAACCACACTCCTCGAGAGAGGATGGACTCTTCACCACTCTGGAGTTGCCCATGGTGAAAGGCGTAGGGCTGGTGTGGGTTTGCTTATAGCCCCCCAGCTCAGCCGCCATGTGTTGGAGTTTACCCCGGTGAATGAGAGGGTTGTTTCCCTGCGCCTACGGGTCGGGGATAGGTCTCTCACTGTCGTGTGTGCCTACGGGCCAAACGGCAGTATAGAGTACCCGGCCTTCTTGGGGTCTCTGGGAGGGGTGCTGGACAGTGCTCCGACTGGGGACTCCGTCGTTCTACTAGGAGACTTCAATGCTCACGTGGGCAGCGACAGTGACACCTGGAGGGGCGTGATTGGGAGGAACGTGAGCGGTGTTCAGTTATTGGACTTCTGTGCTAGTTACAGTTTGTCTATAACGAACACCATGTTCAAGCATAAGGGTGTCCATCAGTGCACGTGGCACCAGGACACCGTAGGCCGTAGGTCGATGATTGACTTAGTGGTCGTTTCATCTGACCTGCGGCTGTATGTCTTGGTAAAGAGAGGGGTGGAGCTGTCAACTGATCACCACCTGGTGGTGAGTTGGATCCGATGGCGGAGGAGGAAGCTGGACAGACTCGGCAGACCCAAACGTACTGTGAGGGTCTGCTGGGAACGTTTGGCCGAGTCTCCTGTCAGAGAGATCTTCAACTCCCACCTCCGGCGGAGCTTTGACCGGATCCCGAGGGAGGCCGAAGATATTGAGTCCGAGTGGACCATGTTTTCCACCTCCATTGTCGAAGCGGCCGCTCGGAGCTGTGGCCGTAAGGTCTCCGGTGCCTGTCGAGGCAGCAATCCCCGAACCCGGTGGTGGAAACCGGAAGTAAGGGATGCCGTCAAGCTGAAGAAGGAGTCCTATTGGGCCTAGTTGGCTTGTGGGACTCCTGAGGCAGCTGACGGGTACCGGCAGGCCAAGCGAACTGCAGCCCGGGTGGTTGTCGAGGCAAAAACTCGGGCCTGGGAGGAGTTCGGTGAGGCCATGGAGAAGGACTATCGGCTGGCCTCGAAGAGATTCTGGCAAACCGTCCGGCGCCTCAGGAGGGGGAAGCAGTGCCCTACCAATGCTGTTTACACTAAAGGTGGGGAGCTGTTGACCTTAACTGTGGATGTCGTTGGACGGTGGAAGGAATACTTCAAGGATCTCCTCAATCCCGCCGTCACGTCTTTCATTGAGGAAGCAGAGGCTGAGGGCTCAGAGGCGGACTCGTCCATCACCCAAGCTGAAGTCAACAAGGTAGTAAAGAAACTCCTCGGTGGCAAGGCACCGGGGTTGGATGAGATCCGCCCTGAGAACCTCAAGTCTCTGGATGTTGTGGGGCTGTCTTGGCTGACACGCCTCTGCAGCATCGCGTGGCGGTCGGGGACAGTGCCTCTGGAATGGCAGACCGGGGTGGTGGTCCCTCTTTTTAAGAAGGGGGACTGGAGGGTGTGTTCCAACTATAGGGGGATTACACTTCTCAGCCTACCTGGGAAAGTCTATGCCAGGGTACTGGAGAGGAGAATACGGCCGATAGTAGAACCTCGGATTCAGGAGGAACAGTGTGGTTTTCGTCCAGGCCGTGGAACACTGAACCAGCTCTATTCCCTCTACAGGGTGCTGGAGGGTTCATGGGAGTTTGCCCAACCAGTCCACATTTGTTTTACGGATTAGGAAAAGGCATTTGACTGTGTCCCTCGCGGCGGCCTGTGGAGGGTGCTCCGGAAGTATGGGGTCCGGGGCCCTTTACTAAGGGCTGTCTGGTCCCTGTTCGACTGAAGCTGGAGCTTGGTTCGCATCGCCGGCAGTAAGTCAGACTTGTTCCCGGTGCATGTTGGACTCCGGCAGGGCTGCCCTTTGTCACCGGTTCTGTTCATAATTTTTATGGACAGAATTTCTAGGCGCAGCCAGGGGCCGGAGGGTGTCCGGTTTGGTGACGACACGATTTCGTCTCTGCTCTTTGCAGATGACGTTGTCGTGTTGGCTTCATCAGACCAGGACCTTCAGCATGCACTGGGACGGTTTGCAGCCGAGTGTAAAGCGGCTGGGATGAGAATCAGCACCTCTAAATCCGAGGCCATGGTCCTCAGTCGGAAAAGGGTGGCTTGCCCACTTCAGGTTGGTGGGGAGTTCCTGCCGCAAGTGGAGGAGTTTAAGTATCTTGGGGTTTTGTTCACGAGTGAGGGAAGGGTGGAACGGGAGATTGACAGACGGATCGGTGCAGCTTCTGCAGTAATGCGGTCGATGTACCGGTCTGTCGTAGTGAAGAAAGAGCTGAGCCGCAAGGCGAAACTCTCGATTTACCGGTCAATCTACGTTCCTACTCTCACCTATGGTCATGAGCTCTGGGTCATGACCAAAAGGACAAGATCCCGGATACAGGCGGCCGAAATGTGCTTTCTCCGCAGGGTGGCCGGGCGATCCCTTAGAGATAGGGTGAGAAGCTCGGTCACTCAGGAGGAGCTCAGGGTAGATCCGCTGCTCCTCCACATCGAGAGGGGTCAGCTGAGGTGGCTCAGGCATCTGTTCCGGATGCCTCCTGGACGCCTTCCTGGGAAGGTGTTCCGGGCGCGTCCCACTGGGAGGAGACCCCGGGGAAGACCTAGGACACGCTGGAGAGACTATGTCTCCCGGCTGGCCTGGGAACACCTTGGTGTCCCCCCGGAAGAGCTGGAAGAAGTGGCTAGGGAGAGGGAAGTCTGGGCATCTTTGCTTAGACTGCTGCCCCGCGACCCGGCCTCGGATAAACGGGAGAAGATGGATGGATGGACATTTCATCAAGAATGTTTCAACAGTTTACGTCTGGCAATGTCGTGTATGTGCTGTAAAGAATGAACTTCTTAGGAGCTGAAAATGCGATTCCGCAAGTCTCAGCCTGGTAGAACGAAAGGAAGGTTGCGTTTGCATTTTTTTGATGAGAAATGGCATGACACAACATGTTTTACTAAAAATATCACTTTTTTATAAAAAAAAAACACGGTAGTTTTATGAAAATATGAATTTTATTATTCATAAGCAAATTTCTATGAAAAAATCTTTTTAAAGTGTAAAAGATTAAGGAATCTGGTTAAGAAAGGCATGTTTCATCAAAAATGTTTCAACAGCTCACGTCTGGCAATGCCGTGTTTGTGCTGTAAAGAATGAGCTTCTTACGAGCTGAAAATGCGATTCCGCAAGTCTAAGCCTGGTAGAACGAAAGGAAGGCCGTTTTTCTAACCATCGTATATTTGCACTTAAAGGATGCACTTGACCCAGTTGCGATTGCATTTTATTTTTAATTTTTTTTATGAGAAATGGCATGACACAACGTTTTAATAAAAAGTTTACTTTTTTAACAAAAACATGGTAGTTTTATGAAAATCAAGTCAAGAGGCTTGTATTGTCATTTGTACTATACACAGTGGTACACAGTTCACAGTAAAAACGAAACAACGTTCCTCCGGAACCCTTGTGCTACACTAAACAACAACAGCATAGAGCTACAACACAAACATAAAGTGCATCGAGTGCAACCTGGTGCAAACAGTGCAAACAAAAAACAGTACAGACAGACAGTGCAGACAGACAACACAAGACAAAAACTGAAAACCAAGTATAGCGCCGACTAGTAAACCTACTGTATACTTCATTATACAGTACTGTGCAGGAGAAATGTAAAAACTTTACCCAGGAGAGAATACAAATAGAATAGAACAGAACAATGTAGTGCAAAAAAACAGCAGCAAGGAGGTGCAAAGACAGCATGTAAACATTATACTGTAATACAAAGGTGCAAAGACAGCATGTAAACATTAAACTGTAATACAAAGGTGCAAAGACAGCATGTAAACATTATACTGTAATACAAAGGTGCGAGTATAAATAATAATAAATAAATAAATGGTGTGGAGTGGATTAAGATGAGTGATGATTGTGTTTACTCCAGGTTGTATTCGGTAACACACATTTGAGTGAGTGTGTGTGTGTGTGTGTGTGTGTGTGTGTGTGTGTGTGTGTGTGTGTGTGTGAGTGAGTGAGTGTGTGTGAGTGAGTGTGTGTGTGAGTTCTGTTTTCAGTTCTGTGTGTTGAGAAGCCTGATGGCTTGGGAAAAGAAACTGTTGCACAGTCTTTTTGTGGCTCCGATGATCTTCTCAGCTGTTCTCACTATCCTCTGAAGGGTCTTGCGATCCAAGACGGTGCAATTTCCAAACCAGGCAGTGATGCAGCTGCTCAGGATGCTCTCAATGGTCCCTCTGTAGAACATGGTCAGGATGGGGGCAGGGAGCTGGGCTTTCCTCAGCCTTCTCAGGAAGTAGAGACGCTGCTGGGCTTTCTTGGTGATGGAGCTGGTGTTAAGTGACCAGGTGAGGTTGTCTGCCAGATGAACACCAAGGAATTTGGTGCTCTTGACGATCTCCACAGAGGATCCATCAATAATCAGTGGAGATTAGTCGCTCTGTGCTCTCCTGAAGTCCACAACCATCTCCTTCATTTTGTCCACGTTCAGAGACAGGTTGTTTGCTCCACATCAGGCAGTTAACCATTGCACCTCCTCTCTATATGCTGATTTGTCGTTCTTACTGATTAGACCCACCACGGTCGTGTCATCGGCAAACTTGATATGATTCGAGCTGTGCATTGCTACACAGTCGTGAGTCAGCAGAGTGAACAGCAGTGGGCTGAGCACACAGCCCTGAGGGGCCCCAGTGCTCAGTGTGGTGGTGCTGGAGATGCTGTTCCCGATCCGGACTGACTGGGGTCAGGAAGTCCAGGATCCAGTTGCAGAGGGAGGTGTTCAGGCCCAGAAGGTTCAACTTCAGCAAAATTCTATGAAAAAATGTTTAAAAGTGTAAAAAAAATGAAGGAATCTGCTTTAGAAAGTCATGTTTCATCAAAAAATGTTCAACAGCTCACATCATTCAACAGCAATGCCGTGTTTGTGCTGTAAAGAATGAGCTTCTTAGGAGCTAAAAATGCGATTCCGCAAGTCTAAGCCTGGTAGAAATGAAAGATGCCGGTTTTTCTAACCATCGTACACTCACCGGCCACTAGATTAGGTACACCTTACTTGTACCGGGTTGGATCTCTTTTGCCTTCAGAACTGCCTTAATCCTTCGTGGCATAGATTTAACAAGGTACTGGAAACATTCCTCAGAGATTTTGGTCCATATTGACATGATAGCATCACGCAGTTGCTGCAGATTTGTCGGCTGCACATCCATGATGCGAATCTCTCGTTCCACCACATCCCAAAGGTGCTCTATTGGATTTAGATCTGATGACTGTGGAGGCCATTTGAGTACAGTGAACTCATTGTCATGTTCAAGAAACCAGTCTGAGATGATTCGCACATTATGACATGGCGCGTTATCCTGCTGGAAGTAGCCATCAGAAGATGGTTCCACTGTGGTCATAAAGGGATGAACATGGTCAGCAACAATACTCAGGTAGGCTGTGGCGTTGACACGATGCTCAATTGGTACTAATAGGCCCAAAGTGTGCTAAGAAAATATCCCCCACACCATTTCACCACCACCCGGTGGGTCTTCTGCTGCTGTAGCTCATCTGCCTCAAGGTTCGACATGTTGTGTGTTCAGAGATGCTCTTCTGCATACCTCGGTTGTAACGAGTGGTTATTTAAGTTACTGTTGCCTTTCTGTCAGCTCGAACCAGTCTGGCCATTCTCCTCTGACCTCTGGCATCAACAAGGCATTTGCGCCCACAGAACTGCCACTCACTGGATATTTTCTCTTTTTCGGACCATTCTCTGTAAACCCTAGAGATGGTTGTGCGTGAAAATCCCAGTAGATCAGCAGTTTCTGAAATACTCAGACCAGCCCGTCTGGCACCAACAACCATGCCATGTTCAAAGTCACTTAAATCACCTTTCTTCCCCATTCTGACGCTCGGTTTGAACTGCAGCAGATCGTCTTGACCGTGTCTACATGCCTAAATGCATTTAGTTGCTGCCATGTGATTGGCTAATTAGAAATTTGCGTTAATGAGCAGTTGGACAGGTGTACCTAATAAAGTGGCCGGTGAGTGTATATTTGCACTTTAAGGATGCACTTGACCCAGTTTTGTTTGCATTTTTTTGATGAGAAACGGAATGACACCAAATGTCCCTTTTTTTTAAATAAAAACATGGTAGTTTTATGAAAATATGAATTTTCATATTCATAAGCATAATCCTATGAAATATTAAAAGGGCAAAAGACATGGTAGTTATTATGAAATTAATATTTAAATAAATAAGCATAATTCTATGACAAATTATTTAAATTAACAAAAAATGCAGAAAACTACTTTAGAAAGTCGCATTTCATCATAATATATATTTAATCTTATATTGTCATATTCATAAGCATATTTCCATAAAAATAAATATTGTAAAGGGACAAAAATGCAGGAAACTGATTTATATTACATCAAATATGAACTTTCTTTTGGCTTCTCCCATTAGGGGTCGCCACATCAGACCATCCGCATGTTTGATTTGGCAAATGTTTTTACGCTGGATGCCCTTCCTAACGCAACCCTCCCCGTTTATCCGAACTTGGGACCGCCACTAAGAGTGGCTGGGGTTGGTTCCCTGACCGGTGATCGAACCCAGGCCACAGCGGTGAGAGCGCCGCATCCTAACCACTAGTCCACCAGGGACCCTATATTTTTTAAAAGTCACATATTTGATATTACATCAAATATGTGACTTTTAAAAATAAAAATACTATAGGTTTTATGAAAATAATATTCCTATTCATAAGCTTAGTTTTATGAAAAAGAAGTGCTAAAAGTGGATGAAAGGGTGACATCAATCATGTTTTTATACGAAAAAAACCCGAGAAAGGTTACATGACAAATCATGTGTTAACAAAGAAATTATATATAAAAAATATGCTAGATATAAAAATATGAAATGTTTATATTCATAATCATGATATCATATTAAACTGTTACAAAGAGCAATATTAAAAAACAAAAAAGTCAAATCATGTTCTGACAAAAAAAGGGACTTTAATAATTCAATGATATTTTGAAAATATTAATTTACATATTCATAAGCATAATTTAAAAAAAAAAGTCCATTATTTAAACGAAAAAGGTGACTTGAAAAATTTTGACAAAAAATATGCTTTTTTTTCACAAAAATATGATTTATATTTAAAATGTTTTAATTTTATTATTTATTATTTCTTATCTGAATGCAAAACAATCATGTTTTGACAAAAACTCTTTGTTAGTGTTAAAACTGTTTCACACATATTCCTTTGTCCGTTCAGTGTCTATAGGATATTTACGATGTTAGTCTTTAAGGTAAACAGAGAGTCTTATCTGGGCTCACACATCTCCCCCTGGTATATCCTCTTGTCTAAACAGGAAAACACTTTAGGTCAACCTTTTGTGTGTGCGTGTTCGTGTGTGTGTGTGTGGACTGTATCATCCTGTGTGTATAAAAACGTGTCTGCCACCTGCAATAAACGAAGAGGAACATTTTGCCACATTCTGTGTGCGGTGTGATTCTTCCCTGATCAGAAAAGACATTACGGGTCTCGCAGGTCGTTTGGAAAACTTCTCCAGTCATTTCGTTTTGGGCATGATAAAAATCTAACAGTTTTGGTGTCAGAAGCGAGATACTTTCCGACAATATCCAGAGGGAGATCACGCATCAAGGTGAGTTTAATGTATTCCCTTGTTTGCGGGGATTGTCCCGCTTGCCAGCTAATAGGGCTGCATGTGTGTTCGTGTCTTGGTTATGCATTAATTGTTTAATTAATGATAATTTCCTTTGGTGGGATGATTTCGTCGCGACATGGTTTCCCTCACCTTAGATGTAAGATGCAAGATTAGAAGACGTTTTTTACGGTCTGTCTAATATAGTTGATATTGTCTGAAGTAACCAAAAGAATCCACGATAATTTTTATATGTCCGAAAAAAAATAGATAAATGAAAAATTAATTGTTAAAAAAAAAATTCATAAATTAAAAAGTCAGAGAATAGAGAAAAGAAACTAAAGAAAAACTGACATTTTGAAAATAATTTTTTTCTTGTTTTGGCTTTAAAGTCTATTTTTTTCTCCTAACTCCTAACTAAATTTGTGATTCAATTGGAGAGACTGGATTGCTCATTTTGTTTGAAGACTGCGATTCCCCTGGTGTCTTGTGTTGTTTGTATTGTCTGAGTGTTAAGTGTTGTGTGTCTGTTCTTTGTTCTGTGTTAAGAAGATAGGTCATAACATTTCTCGCCCATTGCCGGAAGAAAACCCCAAAGATTGGATGTATAGAAATAGTGCCGGTTACTGGACTAATCCTTATTTAGATAATTTGGCAGGATGGAGTGAATGCATGTCGCAGGTAGATAATTTTCCTAGACATGGGTCATTCAAGACCCGCGATATGGAAAATGCGTATTCTATGGTGAACGGTGGATGGGGCGATCCGAATTGGGACTACACTTATATGCGTGAGTCCTATGATAAATGGGTAAATATGAAGAAGTACTGGGACAAAGGTCCAGAAAGAGTCAATGCTTCTAAATGCTCTTTGAATAAGAAACAATCACCTCCACCATACAATTCGACACCGTCTACTAGTCCTGGTGTTTATCCTGCGCTGCCTGTTGATACATCTTTACAGCCCGCCTTTGCATTTGTACGAGAGCGAAATGAAGTACATGTTAAACCAGCGAAAGCTAGTGATATTGATGCTATATGTAGGAGTCTTCCTATTCCAACTAACCCCACGAAATATGTACAGATCTTAAAAAGCCACACTCGGTATGCACAGTTAACGGGCCCTGATTTTAGAACTATTCTTTTGCGTACATTGGGAGATGATGTTACAGAGGAGTTGATAATAGAAAAATGTCCGATTCTCGCGCGAGTTAATGATGCCATTACAGGCGAGGGCACGGCCGCGAAGCGTCACCAGATTTTTTGGGAAAATGATGCCAATGTAATGCAAATGTATACTGAGTTAAAGGATTTTCTGGATAACAGAATTGCATCCAAGCGTGACATTTCACATGCAGCTAACACTAGGCAGGGTTTTAAAGAAACGCCATCTGCCTTTGTGGTGCGTTTTAAAGCAGCATGGGAGAATGATTCTAAACTGCCAACTGATGATACACACAATGTGTTGTTTAAAAATACTTGATTGAATAACATGAAAGCTTCTTAGGCTCAAATGATTCGCATCAAGACAAACAGAGAACTTGAGAAGTCGGTAGATCAGTTCTGTGCTAGAATTAGAGATTTAGATGCTGCTGGAGGTTTTCAGTCCGCTTCTGGTTCAGTTAAGTCTGAACCCACTATGTTCTTTGCTGCAACAGGAAGTGGTGCATTCCAGCCACAGTACAAAACTCAAGGAGGAGGTTTAAGGAAAAAGGGGAGTTGCAATTATTGTGGGAAGCTTGGTCATTGGTTTAGAACTTGTAGAAAGAGAATGGAAGATGAGAAAAGGGGCATAGCCACTCAGCGAGTAGAGAATGCAGACCAGCATGCAGTTGTGCAGAGGCCCACACTCGCCTTTAAACCTTTTAGGAAGAGATATGATGCATAAAATGGGAATGGAAATTCTGTTTTTTGAAACCAATGTCTCACTGTCTTTTCCTTCTGTCCTCATGCTCTCAACTGAGCCACATCCACATCCAGAAGATTTCTTCCATGGTAGTACAGAGGTCCTGCCTGATGAACCGAATTTAGGTGAAGTTAACCCTAAATTATGGGCCTCTCACAAAGATGAGGCAGGTTTCATCCAGGTAAAACCGTATCATGCACTCATGAAATGACTGACAGTTTCGCTGCCCTCAAGAAGGCTATACAGTCTGCTCCAGCTCTAGGTCTTCCGAATTATGCTAAGCCTTTTCACCTCTATGTGCACGAACGTGGTGGTACGGCTGCGGGGATCCTAGTCCAGGAACATGGTGACAGATATCGCCCTGTTGCGTATCTTTCCAAATTTTTAGACAACATAGCACAAGGGTTGCCTTCATGCTTGCGTGCAGTGGCTGCTGCGGCTCTGATGGTCCGGGATGCTGAGAAAACGGTGCTGTCACATCCTTTGATACTGTACACCTCACATCAGGTAACAGCTATTTTACACAACCTCAACACACAACATATGACAGCACAACGTAGATCTGGTTATGAGACCACACTCTTGGCAACGGAAAACTTAACTATTAAGCCTTCTTCTCAGCCGCATTCAGCTGTAGTAGCTCTGCGTGATCTGCTAGACGATATTGACGTAGATGGTTTTGACGACGCACATGATTGCCTTGAAAACATTGAACGAGAGACCACTTGTAGGCCCGACCTCTTAGATACGGCCCTGGAAGAGGGGGATTGCTTATATGTAGATGGTTCATGTTCAAAACCCTCTGATGGTGTGTATTTATGTGGATATGCGGTTGTAAGATTACCTGATGTAACAGTTGAAGCTAAATCATTACCATACACATCAGCACAAGCTGCAGAATTGGTCGCACTTACAAGAGCATGTCAGTTGTCTGAAGATAAAGTAGTGACTATATACACTGATTCTAAGTATGCTTATGGTGTTGTGCATGATTTTGCCAAAACATGGAAGCAAAGAGACTTTAAAATAGCTGATGGAAAGCCAATAGCACATTTTTAATCTCATAGGCGACCTTTTAAAAGCTGTTCAACTCCCTGCCAAAGTGGCCATAGTGAAGGTTAAAGGACATGCCGTAGGTGATTCAGAGGAAATTCAGGGAAACACATTAGCGGATAAAGTAGCTAAGGAAGCAGCTAAACAACCAGTAGATTTGGACACAGTACATACAAATCCTGAGATCTCGATGATGTCACATATCTCCAATATACCAGACATTGACCTAAAAATACTTCAGAGTCAGCCTACTGAGGAGGACATAAAGTATTGGGCTTCCAAACAATGTAAATCAGATTCTGCTGGTATCATTAGAGATGTAGATGGTAAAATTGCTCTGCCTAAACTAGCTTTAATAGTGTTGGTGAAGCATTACCATGGGATGTCACACATTAGCATAGCTAAAGTCATACAGGCTATAAATGCATTATACTGTATTGCTGATGTAGCTAAAACAACCAAGCTAGTGTTGGATTCATGTTTGACTTGCGCCAAAACTAACATACATCGACCTGTACAACATACTGCGCTTACTTTTCCTGAAGCCCCTTTCCAACACCTACAGATAGATTTTACACATATGCCACCTGTAGGAAATTCGAGATACCTGTTGGTTATAGTTGACAGATTCAGTAAGTGGCCAGAAGCATTTGCATGTGCGACAGAGAATGCTAAAACTGTTGTCAAAATATTAACGAAAGAGATCATCTCAAGGTTTGGTATTCCTAGTGTGATTGAAAGTGATAACGGCACACCTTTTGCTTCGAAGGTAACACAGCTTTTGGCTAATAGCTTAGCAATTGACTGGCATTTTAATATTCCCTATCACCCACAGTCAGCTGGAGTGGTAGAGAGAACAAACAAAACCATTGAGGAGCGTGTTACTAAAGCCTGCATTGAAACAGGCCGAAATTGGACTGTTGTTCTCCCGGCAGTACTCACAGAAATGAGAATGACTCCATCTTCGACTACTAAATTGTCACCTTTTGAAATTCTAATGGGCCGGCCTTTCCTGACCCAATGGGTCAGGGGATGCACTGGCATTTCTTCCTTAGGTAACCTGGAAGTGATGGTGGACGACTACGTTTCTACCCTGGTTGAGAAATTGAATTCTATCAGTGCTGATGTTTCACTAACTCTTCCTCTGCCCACAGATAAGCCAACACACCCTTTTGTGCCTAATCAGCAGGTCCTGATAAGAAGTCTGAAGCCTACCAAGGTCGGTGAACCGAAGTATCTGGGTCCAGCGACTGTTCTAGCTGTAACCAGAACTGAAGTTCTGACTGATTATCAGTATTGTATTGTATCAGTATCCACAGTGGATACACGCAAGCAGGATCAAAACAGCACCCATTTAATCTGTGCACTAATTGATCTGTTGGCCTAAGAAGCCTGCCTACGTGAGTGTTCAGGGCTGAAACAGTTGAGAGCCCACGGAAAGATCCTTTCTTTATAGTAGAAAGGGGGCCACCTCCGGGGTGAAGATCTGACTCACTTGACTGTTTGTTTAGCTTACCCTGATACCCGCTCTAGGTCTAAACTCTATAACAATATGTGCATAGTTGTAATTACACTCCTAATGTTGTTTAACCCCTTTAAATACTTTATTCAGGGAGCTCCACGTCTGCAAGGAGAAGAGACTTGGCTAGAGCATCCGGATCCACCTCATGCATATGCAACCAACATGTGGTGGAGACTAGCTAATCACACTGCTAAATCTGTGAGTGGGATGGGAGATTATGTATGTACACTTATCCCTCACAGCACACATGAGCTTCCAGTTGTTGCTATCGACCTAGTTCCACTGATGAATCGAAGTGTGTGTCTTCAATGAGCAGTCCTGACTCTGTCTGGCAGTGTCCATATAAAGTGCTCCAAGGTGCTTCTAATTCCACTAGTCTCCGTCTTACTTGTTCAATGAACTATAGCCAGATAAATGTAACTCTTAGTTTTTTCTGTGCCACCTGTTAGTCTAGGCATTGTACTCCAAATACCTAAGCATCTTTCTTGTGTTTCCCGAAGTAGTGGAAGTAAAGTTTTAGGAACCATTCCGTCAGTTTACTGTAATACTACGGAAACTCGACCCCTTAATTATTCTAAAAGGGACTGCCGTGTATGTATATCTGTCCAAAAAAATGAAAGGCAGGCTCTGGCAGGACATATAACCTTTGCCAGGATATTGGCTAATTGCCAGAGTAACTGTACGTTTGAGCGCATACCAGGTTCACAGGGAACACTGGCTGTTAAAGATTGGTATTGGATATGCGGACATACGGTGTATACAACTCTCCCAAACGACTGGTCTGGAGTGTGTGCACTGATTCAGCTACAAGATGCTGCCTTAATTGTAAGGCCTATTACAAGTCATAGAAGGCCTAAAAGGAGTTTAGAAGAAAGATCAATATTTAGTTTAATATCTAGAGATAACCCTGTCCCTAAGGAACATCGTCTTTGGAAAAGTGCAGAAAAGTTTTTTGAATCTCTTTTTCCATCTGTTGGTGTGGTTAATCTGATGATAGAAGTTGAGGTAACCAGGTATGAGTTAATCTCTTTCATGAACGCCACCACAGCTATGATGCAAGGAATTAGAGAGGAACTTCGAGGTTTGAGATTAACTGCCCTTCAAAATCGGTTGGTTTTAGATCAACTCACTGCTATACAAGGTGGAGTATGTGGTGTTTTAGGTTCTACCTGTTGTACCTATATACCCGATAATTATGCTGATAGTCATATTATCGAACAAGCACTGAAAAACATCAATGAAGCCTCTCGACGTCTTGGAGAACGTGAAACAACTGCTGAACAAAGTTTTTTTGGAAAAGATTAGGAATTTGTTTACGAGTGTTGAACACTATTTTGTTTTAGGAATGATTCTTTTATTGATTGTTGGAATTGTACTATGTATGTTGCCATGTTTGATGACGATGGTAAGACAGGCCATAAAGGCCTCGATTGGAGTGGTGATGATGAAGGATTATTTGCATGTTGGGAATGAATGAAATAGATTCTGTATGTTGTTGTTTTTCTTTATCTTTCAATTTGCAGTTTATGTCACAGGTTCTGTTCCCAGGATGAACATCCTATGTTTTGGTGTGTGATGCTAAATCATAAATGATTTAAAGTGGCCATTGTTAGTGTCAAAACTGTTTCACACACATTCCTTTGTCCATTCAGTGTCTATAGGATATTTACGATGTTAGTCTTTAAGGTAAACAGAGAGTCTTATCTGGGCTCACACATCTCCCCCTGGTATCCTCTTGTCTAAACAGGAAAACACTTTAGGTCAGCCTTTTGTGTGTGCGTGTTCGTGTGTGTGTGTGGACTGTATCATCCTGTGTGTATAAAAACGTGTCTGCCACCTGCAATAAACGAAGAGGAACATTTTGCCACATTCTGTGTGCGGTGTGATTCTTCCCTGATCAGAAAAGACATTACGGGTCTCGCAGGTCGTTTGGAAAACTTCTCCAGTCATTTCGTTTTGGGCATGATAAAAATCTAACACTCTTCCTATTTATCAAAAAAACATGATAGATTTTATGATAATATAAATGTTCTTATTCATGAACTTTCATGAAAAAACGTTAAAAAGTGCAACAATTGTACCAAAAGGTGACAATCATGTTTTGATAAATAAATTGACTTTTTTCATACAAATATTAAACTTATTTTGAAAAAAAAATTTTTTTTCTATTTATAAGCTTAATTGTATTTTAAAAAGTTAAAACATGCAATACATGAACAAAAAACGAGTAAGGTGACATGACAAATCATGTTTTGACAATAATATGATTTTTTTCATTAAAAATTAAAACCTTGTTAAAATATGAATGAGCATATCTATAAACATATTTTCATAAAAATCATTAAAAAGTGCTGGAAGTGAATAAAAATAAAAAAAATGTGACATGACAAATCATGTTTTGCCAAAAAAAAAATTCTAAAAAAAAAAAATATATAATAATTAGGAAAATATGAGTTTTTATATTCATTCATTCATTCATTTTCTCCCGCTTATCCGTAATTTGGGTCGCGGGGGCAGCAGTCTAAGCAGGCCCCCGCCTTCGACTGCTGCCCAATCCTCACAGCACTGTCCCTTACGGTCCCTCCTGCAGGTGGTGAGCCCACGGGAAGGTGGCCCCACGTCACTCCGACGTCACGGACCTTGATATTTCCCTCGTAATTGACCCCAGGAGCATAGAGGGTTAAGGGCCTTGCTCCAGGGCCCAAGAGTGGCAGCTTGGCGATACCGGGGCTTGAACCCCAGACCTTCCTTTTTATAGTGATAATCATCATTTCATGAAAAACTGTTAAAAAGTGATCAAAAACGTGATGACTAATTGTTTCAAGAAAACATATGCCTTTTTCACACAATATGGCTTTTTATGAAAATAACCCAGGAATTATAGTTGCACAAGTCAGTGCACTCTTAGTGCCGGTGCCAAGCCTGGAAGTGTAGGTTAGAGTTGGTACTTTAAATGTTGGTACTATGACTGGTAAAGGAAAAGAGATAGCTGATATGATGGAGAGGAGAAAGGTAGATACAGTGAGGAAAATAAGTATTTGAACACCCTGCTATTTTGCAAGTTCTCCCACTTAGAAATCATGGAGGGGTCTGAAATTGTCATCATAGGTGCATGTCCACTGTGAGAGACATAATCTAAAAAAAAAATAATCCAGAAATCACAATGTATGATTTTTTAACTATTTATTTGTATGATACAGCTGCAAATAAGTATTTGAACACCTGAGAAAGTCAATGTTAATATTTGGTACAGTAGGCTTTGTTTGCAATTACAAAGGTCAAACGTTTCCTGTAGTTTTTCACCAGGTTTGCACACACTGCAGGAGGGATTTTGGCCCACTCCTCCACACAGATCTTCTCTAGATCAGTCAGATTTCTGGCCTGTTGCTAAAAACACGGAGTTTGAGCTCCCTCCAAAGATTCTCTATTGGGTTTAGGTCTGGAGACTGGCTAGGCCACGCCATAACCTTGATATGCTTCTTACAGAGCCACTCCTTGGTTATCCTGGCTGTGTGCTTCGGGTCATTGTCATGTTGGAAGACCCAGCCTCAACCAATCTTCAATGCTCTAACTGAGGGAAGGAGGTTGTTCCCCAAAATCTCGCAATACATGGCCCCGGTCATCCTCTCCTTAATACAGTGCAGTCACCCTGTCCCATGTGCAGAAAAACACCCCCAAAGCATGATGCTACCACCCCCATGCTTCACAGTAGGGATGGTGTTCTTGGGATGGTACTCATCATTCTTCTTCCTCCAAACACGTTTAGTGGAATTATGACCCAAAAGTTCTATTTTGGTCTCATCTGACCACATGACTTTCTCCCATGACTCCTCTGGATCATCCAAATGGTCATTGGCAAACTTAAGACGTGCCTGGACATGTGCTGGTTTAAGCAGGGGAACCTTCCGTACTATGCATGATTTCAAACCATGACGTCTTAGTGTATTACCAACAGTAACCTTGGAAACAGTGGTCCCAGCTTTTTTCAGGTCATTGACCAGCTCCTCCCGTGTAGTTCTGGGCTGATTTCTCACCCTTCTTAGGATCAATGAGACCCCACAAAGTGTGATCTTGCATGGAGCCCCAGTCCGAGGGAGATTGACAGTCATGTTTAGCTTCTTCCATTTTCTAATGATTGCTCCAACAGTGGACTTTTTTTTACCAAGCTGCTTGGCAATTTCCCCGTAGCCCTTTCCAGCCTTGTGGAGGTGTAAAATTTTGTCTCTAGTGTCTTTGGACAGCTCTTTGGTCTTAGCCATGTTAGTAGTTGGATTCTTACTGATTGTATGGGGTGGACAGGTGTCTTTATGCAGCTAACAACCTCAAACAGGTGCATCAATTTAGGATAATAAATGTAGTGGAGGTGGACATTTTAAAGGCAGACTAACAGGTCTTTGGGTGTCAGAATTCTAGCTGATAGACAGGTGTTCAAATACTTATTTGCAGCTGTATCATACAAATTAATAGTTTAAAAATCATATATTGTAATTTCTGGATTTTTTTTTTTAGATTATGTCTCTCACAGTGGACATGCACCTACGATGACAATTCCAGACCCCTCCATGATTTCTAAGTGGGAGAACTTGCAAAATAGCAGGGTGTTCAAATACTTATTTTCCTCACTGTATGTTGTGTGTTCAGGAGACCAAGTGGAAAGGGAGTAAGGCCAGGAACATTGGAGGTGGGTTTAAACTGTTCTATCATGGTGTGGATGAAAAGAGAAATGGTGTAGGGGTGATTCTGAAGGAAGAGTACAGTAAGAGTGTAGTGGAGGTGAAGAGAGTTTCTGATAGGGTGATGAACGTGAAGCTGGAAGTTGAAGGGATGATGATAAATGTCATCAGTGCCTATGCTCCACAAGTTGGCTGTGAGATAGAGGAGAACGAAAAGATTCTGGAGTGAATTAGATGAAGTGGTAGATGGTGTACCTAGGAAAGAAAGATTGGTGATTGGGGCAGACTTTAATGGGCATATGTAGGTGAAGGGAACAGAGGTGATGAGGAGGTGATGGGTAGGTATGGTTTTAAGGAGAGGAATGTGGAAGGGCAGATGGTGGTAGATTTTACTAAAAGGATGGAAATGGCAGTGGTGAATACATATTTTAAGAAGAAGGATGATCATAGGGTGACCTATAAGAGTGGAGGAAGGTGCACACAGGTGGACTATGTTCTATGCAGGAGATGCAACCTGAAGGAGATTGGAGACTGTAAGGTGTTGGTGGGGGACAGTGTAGTTAGACAGCATCGGATTGTGGTCTGTAGGATGGTTTTGGAGGCAAAGAAAAAGAGGAGGAGAGTGAGGACTGAAAGAAGAATAACATGGTGGAAACTGAAGGAGTAAGGTGTGAGGTTCAGGGAAGAGGTCAGACCGGGTCTCTTTAGTGGTGAAGAGGTGCTGGATGATTGTGCAACTACTGCAGAATTGATAAGGGAGACAGCTAGAAAGGTACTTGGTGTGACATCTGGAAATAGAAAGAGACGTGGTGGTGGAATGAGGAAGTGCAGGACAGCATAAGGAGAAAGGGGTTGGCAAAACAGAATTGTGATCGACAGAGAGATGAGAAAAGTAGGCAGGAGATGCGGCAAAAGGTACTGAGGGATGTGGCGAAAGCCAAGGAGAAGGAATATGAGGAGCTGTATAAGAAATTGGGCACTAAGGAAGGAGAAAAGTGGAAGGCCAAGGAGGAGGGTCATGGATGTGGTGAAGGAAGACATGCAGGTAGTTGGTCTGACAGAGGCAGATGTAGAGGACAGGGGGTTGTGGAGACGGATGATCCGCTGTGACGACCCCTAATGGGAGCAGCCGAAAGAAGAAGGCCTCTTATCCTATGTTTGTTCACTTGAAATATGACCTCACCATGGTTCAGACAAGTTTTTTTTGCATATACTTGCAAAGATGTTATGTAAAATAGGCTGCAGCTCATTAGAATTGTATAGAAGAGGTGGAGGTATGCGCTGGAGAGAAGGGGAATAAAAGTCAGTAGAAGTAAGACAGAGTACATGTACGTAAGTGAGAGGGAGGGCAGTGGAGTGGTGCGGGAATTTAGCTCGGTCATAGTCAGTGCCGTTTATATTCCACCTCAAGCGGACACGGACACTGCAGTATGGTACTTACACGAATCAATAACACTTCACCAAACACAGCATCGGGACACTGCGCTCACTGTGGTGAGGGACTTTAACATTGCCAACATCAAGCGCACACTACTGAACTTTCAGCAGCACATCACCTGCCCCACCAGGGGTGAAAGAACACTGGACCACTGCTACACACCATTTAAGAACAGCTACAAGAAACAATCATGTCCATGCCTGTTTACAAACAAAGGCTGAAACAGTAAGCTCCGGTTCAGAAGGAGGTCGCGCGCTGGACTGACCAATCGGTGGCCGCTCTGCAGGACGCTCTGGATGATGCAGACTGGGACATGTTCAGTATGTACAGGACTTGCTTGCTAAGGGCTGGATAGTAAAATCTCATTCACCCTATTTTGCCCCAATAGTGTGCATCCAAAAAAAAAGATGGCACACTATGACTATGTATAGACTACAGACAGCTCAACAGGAAGACCATTCCTGATCGTCATCCACTGCCAAGAATTCAGGATCTCATTGGTGGTTATCGCTGGTTCTCAATACTTGACCAGGGAAAGGCTTATCACCAGGGGTTTATGGCCGAAGGGTTGAGGCACTTGACAGCATTTGTGACCCTTTAGGGCCTATTTGAATGGGTAAGGGTCCCTTTCGGCCCATCAAATGCTATATATATCCTCCAAAGAGGATCCATCGATGATCAGTGGAGAATAGCCGCAGGGAGTTGGTTTGAAAGAGGCAGATATAGAGGACAGAGTAGTATGGAGTCAGATGATCCACTGTGGTAAATGCTAATGGGACCAGGCGAAGAAGATAAGCAATAACTTATATATATATATATATATATATATATATACATATATATATATATATATTTCATTCATTCATTCATTTTCTTCCGCTTATCCGTAATTCGGGTCGCGGGGGCAGCAGTCTAAGCAGGCCCCCGCCTTCGACTGCTGCCCAATCCTCACAGCACCGTCCCTTACGGTCCCTCCTGCAGGTGGTGAGCCCACGGGAAGGCGGCCCCACGTCACGGACCTTGATATTTCCCTCGTAAGGGCATATATATATACATGCATATATATATATATGCATATATATATATATATATACAGATACAGTACAGACCAAAAGTTTGGACACACCTTGTCATTCAAAGAGTTTTCTTTATTTTCATGACTATGAAAATTGTAGATTCACACTGAAGGCATCAAAACTATGAATTAACACGTGGAATTATATATGGAATTATATACATAACAAAAAAGTGTAAAACAACTGAAAAATTTCATATTCTAGGTTCTTCAAAGTAGCCATTCTCTTGATAAACTTCAAGAGGTAGTCACCTGAAATGGTCTTCCAACAGTCTTGAAGGAGTTCCCCCGAGAGATGCTTGGCACTTGTTGGCCCTTTTGCCTTCACTCTGCGGTCCAGCTCACCCCTAAACCATCTCGATTGGGTTCAGGTCCGGTGACTGTGGAGGCCAGGTCATCTGGCGCAGCACCCCATCACTCTCCTTCTTGGACAAAAAGCCCTTGATGCCTTCAGTGTGACTCTACAATTTTCATAGTCATGAAAATAAAGAAAACTCTTTGAATGAGAAGGTGTGTCCAAACTTTTGGTCTGTTATATATATATATATATATATATATATATATATATATATATATATATATATATATATGTATATATATATATATATATATGTATATATATATATATATATATATATATATATATATATATATATATATATATATATATATATATATATATATATCTTCTTCTTCTTCTTCTTCTTTCGGCTGCTCCCATTAGGGGTCGCCACAGCGGATCATCCGTCTCCATACCACCCTGTCCTCTACATCTGCCTCTTTCACACCAACTACCTGCATGTCTTCCCTCACCACATCCATGAACCTCCTCCTTGGCCTTCCTCTTTTCCTCCTACCTGGTGGCGCCATCTTTAGCATTTTTCTACCAATATAATTCATGTCCCTTCTCTGCACATGTCCAAACCATCTCAATCTCGCCTACCTCACCTTGTCACCAAAACATCCTACATGTGCTGTCCCTCTAATAAACTCATTTCTAATCTTGTCCATCCTCGTCACTCCCAACGAAAACCTCAACATCTTCAGCTCTGCTACCTCCAGCTCCGCCTCCTGTCTTTTACTCAATGCCACTGTCTCTAATCCATACAACATCGCAGGTCTCACCACAGTCCTATAAACTTTCCCTTTCATTCTTGCAGATACCCTACTATCACAAATCACTCCAGTCACACTTCTCCACCCATGCCACCCTGCCTGCACTCTTTTCTTTACTTCTCTAACACACTCTCTATTACTTTGCACTGTTGACCCCAGGTACCTGAACTCCTCCACCTTCTCCACCTCTTCGCCCTGCAACCGCATCACTCCACTGCCCTCCTTCTCATTCACACACATGTACTCTGTCTTACTTCTACTGACTTTCATTCCCCTTCTCTCCAGCGCATATCTCCACCTCTCCAGGCTCTTCTTAACCTGCTCTCTACTCTTACCACAAATCACAATATCATCTGCAAACATCATAGTCCAGGGAGACTCCTGTCTGACCTCGTCCGTCAATCTGTCCATCACCACTGCAAACAGGAAAGGGCTCAGGGCCGATCCTTGATGCAGTCCAACCTTCACCCTGAACCAGTCTGTCGTACCTACTGCACACTTCACTGCCGTCACACTGTCCTCATACATGTCCTGCACCACCCTCACATACTTCTCTGACACACCTGACTTCCTCATATAATACCACAACTCCTCTCTCGGCACCCTGTCGTACGCTTTCTCTAAATCCACAAATACACAATGCAATTCCTTCTGTCCTTCTCTATACTTCTCCATCAACATCCTCAAAGCAAATAAGGCATCTGTGGTGCTCTTCCTCGGCATGAAACCATACTGTTGCTCACAGATGGTCACCTCTTCTCTCAGCCTGGCTTCCACTACTCTTTCCCATAACTTCATGGTGTGACTGATCAACTTAATTCCCCCTGTAGTTACTGCAGGTCTGCACATCTCCCTTATGCTTAAAGATCGGTACCAGCACACTCCTTCTCCATTTCTCAGGCATCTTCTCACCTTCCAGAATCCTGTTAAACAATCTGGTTAAAAACTCCACTGCCATCTCTCCTAAACATCTCCATGCTTCTACCGGTATGTCATCTGGTCCAACCGACTTTCCATTCTTCATCCTCTTAATCGCTGCTCTCACTTCCTCCTTACTAATCCTATCTACATCCTGCTTCACCAACTCCACATCCTCCAACCTTCTCTCTCTCTGATTTTCCTCATTCATCAGCTGCTCAAAATACTCCCTCCATCTTCTCAACACACTCTCCTCACTAGTCAACACATTTCCCTCTCCATCCTTTATTGCTCTAACTTGCAGTACATCCTTCCCAGCTCGGTCCCTCTGCCTGGCCAATCGGTATAAATCCTTTTCTCCTTCCTTAGTGTCCAACCTCTTATACAGCTCCTCATATTCCTTTTCCTTGGCTTTCGCCACATCCCTTTATACCTGCTGCCGCATCTCCTTGTACTCCTGCCTACTTTTCTCATCACTCTGTCGATCCCACTTCTGTTTTGCCAACCTCTTTTCCCTAATGCTCTCCTGCACTTCCTCATTCCACCACCATGTCTCCTTGTCTTGCTTTCTATTTCCAGATGTCACACCAAGTACTTTTCTAGCTGCCTCCCTCATCACTCCTGCAATAGTTGCCCAATCATCCGGCACCTCTTCACCACCACCAAGCCCCTATCTGACCTCTTCCCTGAACCTCACACTACACTCTTCCTCCTTCAGTTTCCACCATCTTATTCTTCTTTCAATCCTTACTTTCCTCCTCTTCTTCTTCGCCTCCAAAACCATCCTACAGACCACCATCTGATGCTGTCTAGCTACACTGTCCCCCGGCAACACCTTACAGTCTCCAATCTCCTTCAGGTTGCATCTCCTACACAGAACATAATCCACCTGTGTGCACCTTCCTCCACTCTTATACGTCACCCTATGATCCTCCTTCTTCTTAAAATACGTGTTCACCACTGCCATTTCCATCCTTTTAACAAAATCTACCACCATCTGCCCTTCCACAATCCTCTCCTTAAAACCATACCTACCCATCACCTCCTCATGACCTCTGTTCCCTTCACCTACATGCCCATTAGTCTGCCCCAATCATATATATATATATATATATATATATATATATATATATATATATATATATATATATATATATATATATATATATGCTGTACATATACTTACATATTTATCTGCACTTGTCAATTTGCACAATTGCTACTATTTGCACTTCTGGTAGATGCTTAACTGCAATGACTATCTATCTCTCTCTCCCTCTCTCTCATATATATATATATATATATATATATATATATATATATATATATATATATATATGTATATATATATGTAGATGATAAGTTATTGCTTATCTTCTTCGCCTGGTTCCATTAGCATTTACCACAGTGGATCATCCGACTCCATACTACTCTCTCCTCTACATCTGCCTCTTTCAAACCAACTACCTGCGGCTATTCTCCACTGATCATCGATGGATCATCTTTGGAGATCGTCAAGCGCACCAAAGTCCTTGGTGTTCATCTGGCGGATAACCTCACCTGGTCACTCAACACCAGCTTCATCACCAAGAAAGCCCAGCAGCGTCTCTACTTCCTGAGAAGACTGAGGAAAGCTCATCTCTCTTCCCATATGTTCTACAGAGGGACCATTGAGAGCATCCTGAGCAGCTGCATCACTGCCTGGTCTGGGAACTGCACCATCTCGAATCACAAAACCCTACAGAGGATAGTGAGGACAGCTGAGAAGATCATCTGAGTTTCTCTCCCCTCTATCATGGACATTTACATCACACGCTGCATCCGCAAAGCCAACAGCATTGTGGAAGACCCCACACACCCCTCACACACACTCTTCACCCTCCTGCCATCAGGAAAGCGGTTCCAAAGCATTTGGGCAGTCACATCCAGATTGTGTAACAGCTTTTTCACGCAAACCATCAGCCTCCTCAATCCACTGAACTAAACTGAAACTCAAAGACAGATACACACACACACACACACACACACACACACACACACACACACACACACACACACACACACAACTATGTGTTACTGAACATTACAACCTGAACTCAGCACACACTCTTTACTCATATCAATCCATTCCACCACTATTTATTTATTATTTATACTTACCCATATTGTACCGTTTACATGTTGCTACTGCTGTTTCTGCACTGCATTGTATTTGTTTCTAGTGTTATGTTTATTGTCCCACACTGTCTTGTGTTGTCTTTCTGTACTGTTTTTTGCCTGCACTGTTCACACTCGAATTGCATTTATGTAGCTGTTCGTTTTGTGTTGTAGTTCTATGTTGTTTAGTGTAGCACCAGGGTTCTGGAGGAACGTTGTCTCGTTTTTACTGTGTACCACTATGTATAGTAGAAATGACAATAAAAGCCTCTTGACTTGACTTCTCCACCTCTTCTCCCTGCAACCGCACCACTCCACTGCCCTCCTCTCATTCACACATTTACTCTGTCTTACGCCTACTAACTTTCATACCCATTTTCCCCAGCATGTACCTCCACCTCTCCAGGCTCTTCTCAACCTGCTCCCTACTCTCACCACATATCACAATATCATCTGCAAAAATCATAACCTCTCCTCGTTTGGCCCGTTTCATGGTATTTTTCTTGTCTTCACAATCTCCTCCTCCTGTTTTCCTGTTGATACCAACTTCATGGCAACCAGCTGATCGCAGTTTGGACCTGTAATTGCCAAGTTTGTATTTTATGCTCATTTTCCACCCATAAAATCCTTTGCCCTTACCTGGCTCTGTAAGGCAAGGATGTTTCAACACAAGTGCAGAAGCAACAGTTTCAATTTCCTCTGGTTGTGGGTATGCTTTAAGAGCAAATATTGCCTCTGCAATTTTCTCCAAGATGTGCAACTTAATTTCTCTTAGTACACTTAAAGCCTTGTTTGTTTGTTCATAAACCTCATTTGCTTTGCAAAGCCGCAACTCAACATCATACGAGAAAGTAGGAATTGGAAAAGATGACGGCCACTGCAATGTACTTCTCATATGGCTCTGAACGATGGTTGAAGGGCTCTGGGAGGAAGATGCTGACACTCTGGCAGTATCAAGAGAGGAAACAGATTTTGTATCGGACTGTTCAAGCACAGATAAATCTTTGTCCCACACAATTTTCAACACAGCCCTTTCAGCAGGCAGCTCAGAAATGTCTGTTAAATTGCACAGTTCATTTCCAAAGTCAGGGTCCTCATATTGTAGGAAAATGTCTTCCTGAATCTTCAACTTTGTTTAAAGTTCTGCTTTTAAATTATCCACCGAGTCAGGCAGTTGTGGAAGTTGGACCTTCAGAATATTTTGGGGTGAGATGAAGACCCAAAGCAACATTATCTGAGGGGACAAGAAACCATAAAACAAGTTTTCTCCATGTGCGCATGGCATAATTATAACTTTACATGTCAAACTTTGCAAGCTGCAAAGCTTTCTGTAAATTCACAGAATTGTTTAGAAAACTTGCTTGGCTTTTAATGTAGAAGTAAGACTTTTAGAGATACTATGATCTTTCCTTCTACTTAATATGCTTGTAGTGGGCCGAGATCATTCAAAGATTCAGGATCCAGGATCTCTATCTCTGGATGTATGTTTTCAACAAGCTCGAAGGACCTGTAATGTTCCAAATACCAGGATGAAAGTTTGTCAGAGATAAATGATACACTCTTGTCAACAACCAAAATACTGACAATCCTATAAAATTCTGGCAAACCACTGCACCGCCCTGCAGAAATTATCATGTCCTTAACATATCGCACACCTTGTAGGCGTATATCAGAGCTTAAAGAAACTGTTCTTTGCTGAGGATACTTTTTTGTGACTGCTGCTCTCAGTGTTGGATCTAACGAATCTGTCTCAACACACTGCTGCCAATGAGGAGAGGTAGTATTTGCAACAGTGTCTAATTCTCATGCCCATTGCCACCGATTGTTCCTTTTGCAAAGCTTGATTTGGGAATTTTCTGTGGTTTATTTGTACGATCTGCATACTTGTAGGGAAATGACTTGATGCGACTATTCAGTTTCTCAAGTGATATGAATCCTTTTGAAATCAAGTCCTTCAAACAGAGAGATAAATCAAGAGGGACGATTCCTTCAAATAAATCATGTAAGACATCTGCAGGAAATCCTGTAATTGGATGAAAGTATGATAAGTGCTTGCTCAGAATACACTCGTTTTTTACACCATTCAAGCTACGGTGCTGGTCATCATTTTGAAGTTCCTTCAGCAGACAGTCATGTTGTTCTGAAATTCTTAACGGAAAATCTCCAAGCTCAGTGCTGGCTTTGTTTATTATTGATTGGGCAGAATCTGCAAAAGTTCTCAACAATGAAGCTTTCTTGGAAGCCTGCTAGTCCGTGTGCTCCAAGGTTATCGGCACAGACACAAAACACAGTTCCTTTCATGTGCTGCTGTAGAGCCGGAACAAATATCCCCACCTGTTCCAGTATCTTTATATCTTTAACCGATGGATCAAGGAACCTCTCATAACCAAACAATCGCACATCATCAACCTTTCCAAGAACTGCTAGATTAATTAGACAAAGATTTCCATTCTTCTAGCAATATCTACCACCATTTGCCCTTCCACATTCCTCTCCCTAAGACCATACCTACCCATCACCTCCTCATCACCTCTGTTACCTCACCAACATGGCCATCAAATTCTGCCCCAGTCACCAATCGTTCTTTCCTAGGTTCACTCTCCACCACTTTATTTAACTCACTCCAGAATTTTTCCTTCTCCTCCATCTCACAACACACTGTAGCATAAGCATAAGCACTGATGACATTTAACCCTCTGGAGTCTGCGGGTATTTTGGCCTCTTGAGAGATTTTGACATGCTCTTACATTTGGTTCTTTTTAGTTGCTTTTAAATATATTATTGACAAAAGACTTATTACACTGTATTCAGCACAAACTGGGCTACCATAATATTAAAACAGCTTATATGTGTGTGTTTGTATTTTTGACAAAATAAGGTTTATGCATGGTTTTTGAAAAAAAAAAAAAAAAAAAAAAAAAAAAAAACACTGAAATAAGGCCACATAACCTATAGTAAACATGTTTTCACAAGACTTTTTGAGAACAGATCTTCTAATGTAGGTTTTTTTTTAATCATGTGAAAATCATCCTGCCTGCTTATTCACATTAAACAATACATTGATTTAAAATTTAAAAGACACTTTATACTTTGAAAGGCCATATGCGAAGAGGCGTCGACATGCTGTGACTGACAGCTTTGTAGACAATGGGTCGCATAATAAGCTGTCGATTACATAATGAGCTGTGGATCACTGAGCCAGGATCACGGTGAGAAGTACAGTACAAGAAAGAATGTGTTTCTTTGTGGTTTATTTAAAATTGCATCAAAAATCCCTGTGCCACTCTTGAAAGCAGTTCCTGTTCAACTGAAGACACAGGTGAACATCGCATGCCAGGCATTTCCATGGTGTTTTGTGGTGCTAACTGTAAGAAAGATTCCTATTCAGTTGTATTTCCACGCTTCACCACTAGAGGCAGACATACAGTTTACCAAGCAATGACAAGCTCATGGTAGTTAGTGTTAGCTTTGATGCATGCTACCATTCACGGCTAAATATCTTCTAGGATGATAGATTGCTTTGCATGTCTTACGGATTGTGTCCATAAGCGGTTTCACTCTGAACAGACGATCATGTTCAGATGTGCTCCTCTTTCAGTCATTTTCTTTGTCTGCATCTGGCGGACTCAGGTGTACATTCCACGAAATTGTCCTGTATCTGTTCCTTGACATAATTGTTGCTGGAAAGGGAACTGTGAAAATACTGCTCTGTTGCCAGTAGTCTATGATGGAGGGCTACTTTACCATTGCAACGTAAAATAAGAGCCTAATGTAGCAATACATCTCACTCACGGTTACATCTCTCCATTTGTATTTGCGTCCCTTGGCTATTGACTTGGCAGCTTAAGCATTTGGGTTGTGGCACAGAGTTGACACAACACTCTCCGGGAAAAAACATTTTAAATAGACTAAATGGAGAATAAGAGTCAGAAGACCTCAGTTGAGGTCCAGGTTCACGTGCGGGCAGGAATCGCAGAGTCTGTGGAACTGTGTCGTTATCTGTCTGATCCTTCCATGACATGGTGGACAGTCTGTGTGCTGCCTTTGCCCTTTTTGGAGCAGGTGCTTGATCACATCTGTTTATGAAACACACACACACACACACACACACACACACACCTGATTGTGTCATTGGTAAAGTTGTTTGCATATGTCAAGCAATGCAATAATTATTCAAACTAAAAATTACATTACATTACATCTTCTCCCGCTTATCCGAGGCCGGGTCGCGGGGGCAGCAGTCTAAGCAGAGATGCCCAGACTTCCCTCTCTCTAGACACTTCTTCGAACTCTTCCGGGGGGACACCGAGGCGTTCCCAGGCCAGCCGGGAGACATAGTCTCTCCAGCGTGTCCTAGGTCTTACCTTCCCGGGAAGGCGTCCAGGAGGCATCCGGAACAGATGCCCGAGCCACCTCAGCTGACCCCTCTTGATGTGGAGGAGCAGCGGCTCTACCCTGAGCTCCTCCCGAGTGACCGAGCTTCTCACCCTATCTCTAAGGGATCGCCCAGCCACCCTGCGGAGAAAGCTCATTTCAGCCGCCTGTATCCGGGATCTTGTCCTTGCGGTCATGACCCAGAGCTCATGACCATAGGTAAGAGTAGGAACATAGATTGACCGGTAAATCGAGAGTTTCGCCTTGCGGCTCAGCTCTTTCTTCACCACGACAGACCGGTACATCGACCGCATTACTGCAGAAGCTGCACCGATCCGTCTGTCAATCTCCTGTTCCACCCTTCCCTCACTCGTGAACAAAACCCCAAGATACTTAAACTCCTCCACTTGCGGCAGAAACTCTCCACCAACCTGAAGTGGGCAAGCCACCCTTTTCCTACTGAGGACCATGGAATCTGATTTGGAGGTGCTGATTCTCACCCCAGCCGCTTCACACTCGGCTCCAAACCGTCCCAGTGCGTGCTGAAGGTCCTGGTCTGATGAAGCCAACACAACATCATCATCTGCAAAGAGCAGAGACGAAATCGTGTTGTCACCAAACCAGACACCCTCCGGCCCCTGGCTGCGCCTAGAAATTCTGTCCATAAAAATTATGAACAGAACCGGTGACAAAGGGCAGCCCTGCCGGAGTCCAACATGCACCGGGAACAAGTCTGACCCTTAGTAAAGGGCTCCGGACCCCATACTCCCGGAGCACCCTCCACAGGCCGCCGCGAGGGACACAGTCGAATGCCTTTTCCAAATCCACAAAACACATGTGGACTGGTTGGGCAAACTCCCATGAACCCTCCAGCACCCTGTAGAGGGTATAGAGCTGGTCCAGTGTTCCACGGCCTGGACGAAAACCACAGTGTGGTTTTGTGAACAGTGTGGTTTTCGTCCAGGCCGTGGAACACTGGACCAGCTCTATACCCTCTACAGGGTGCTGGAGGGTTCAAACTAAAAATAATTTAAGAAAATATAAAATATGTACTTACTCAGGATGATTCTTTGTTAAACTCAAAATGGAGCGACGCCTGCGTGGCCTGGTGTGAGTTTTCAGTGAAGGCAAGGGTGATGCAGCCACATTCCTAAAACTAACCAAACAATATATTTCAGGATGATGAATACACTTGAACAATATATATTTGTTAGCATGCATTGTATAGCCTATAGGCCTATTTGTTGATGGGCAGTAGGACAGATAAATGTTTGTTGATGGGCCATAGACCATAATGCATCTCAGACATTTACACCATCACCATTTACAGCTGAGCAAATAATATTGTCATTGATAAAGTTGTTTGCATATGTCATACAATGCAATAATGATTCAAACTAAATATAATTTAAGAAAATATAAAATATGTACTTACTCAGGATGATTCTCGGTCGAATTTAAAATGGAGCGACACCTGCGTGGCCTGGTGTGAGTTTCAGTGAAGGCAAGGGTGATGCAGCCACATTCCTAAAAATAACCAAACAATATATTTTAGGATGATGAATACACTTGAACAATATATATTGGTTAGCATGCATTGTACATATAGCATTTACACCTCAGCATTCCGGAACATCTCTGCTAGCTAACACTACATAACAGCCTTTCAGGATGATAAGTGAGACTAACCAAAACTGAACTGAGGCTAAAATATAACCTTATATAACGTCAACAATATTTAGGGCATACAATTACAAACAGTTAATGTTACAAATGAGCAGATATTGGCGGATGTTTGTTGTAACATTAAAAAGCAATGCTAACCAAAGCTAGGCAGAGATGTCTACAAACAATATTAGTTTTATATGATCAGAATGTAAGACTAAATAACTTACTCATTGTAGCAACTTGAATCGTCGGAATCGCAATCTTCTTCGGATGAAAATATAAATTCTTCATCACTGTCCAAAACCATCTGAAGAGCTTCCTCACCGGTGTAGCGTGTCAAATCGCATTGTTTTATGCCACTGTCCGGGGGGCGTGTGACTCAACGTGTGAACTATTTTACCTGTAAATAGCGGGGGGGCGTGTCCGGTCGCAGCTCATTATCGGATAATGAATCTGTGCCTCTACTTGGTTTCACATGATTTATATTCATTGGAAACATATGTTTTTTTATTTCACTGACTTATTCTAAAACTACATACTTTAAGCTGTCTAACGATATATTTTTTATTTCCGTGTGTCAGCTATTGGCCGAGTTTCAGCGCTTTTTGATGACGTGTTTCTAAACGAAGATCACGCAGAAAAAGGTGACAGATGGCGCACCCTGACTATTTTATTCATTTAAAAAAAATACAATTCAATTCATTTTTATTTGTATAGCACTTTTAACAATGAACATTGTCTCAAAGCATCTTTACACAGATAATGTGGTGATTAAAAGTAAATATATTCTTTGTAAGTAAGTTTGTCCCTGATGAGCAACTGGGGCAAGGAAAAACTCCCCGAGATGGCATAAGGAAGAAACCTTGAGAGGAACCAGACTCAAGAGGGAAGCTATCCTCATCTGGGTTGCACCGAATGTCCATTTGAAGCAGATATACAATTTTGCAGGGTACAGTGATGATGATCAGAAGCAAACTGTATTCCTGAGTCAGTGTAGGAGACTGTTGACATTAACTACAGTCCAATCCATCCTCAAAGCGCCCGTTCTTACTCCGGAATTTCATGGAACCACCCAAGGCGTTGATGAGAAACCGTCCCAGGCTGCACAGAGTGGCCTCCACTCGAAGAGAACACTATCCAGAGGCAGGCCTTGACGAAGTGGGAAGATCCACGGAGGGGAGAGGGGCAGGAACAATGGTCACTGGAGCCTCAGGAGCAAGTTTAACTCGACCGAGAGAGAGAGAGAGAGAGAGAGAGAGAGAGAGAAGAGGGTGACAGGAAGAGAAGGATATGGATTATTAAGTGTCCTTATTGTTGTATAAAAGTTAATGTCACTGTGCAGTTTGGACTCTGGCAAGACTCGCTATGGCAGCATAACTAAAAGGGAGAACCAGAAGGTAATACAGACATGAGGGATCTCTGCGATAAGAGACGACCCACCACACCACCGTCAACAAACCTGAGTGAACGTGTGAGAGTGAGGGGATGACAGCATACAAATATCCCAGTTCACCAAACACTCTATATCCATGCTCCCTCCAGATCTGAGCCTTTACCTAAGAAAAAAATCTACTGATTAAAGGCTTGACTGAATAAATATGTTTTCAACCTCAACTTGAACACTGAGACTGTGTCTGAGTCCCAAACACTGATTGGAAGGCTGTTCCATAACTGTGGGGCTTTATAAGAAAAAGATCTGCCCCCTGCTGTAGTCTTCAATATTTGAGGAACCAACAGATAGCCAGCACCTTTTGATCTAAGTAGGCGTGGAGGATCATACTGGTACAGAAGTTCACTCAGATACTGCGGTGCAAGACCGTTAAGTGCTTTATACGTCAGTAGTAGTATTTTATAATCAATGCGAGATTTGATTGGGAGCCAGTGTAGACTGATTAAATCAGGGGTGATGTGGTCATATTTCCTAAATCTAGTGAGGACTCTTGCTGCGGCATTCTGAACTAACTGAAGCTTATTTATGCACTTATTTGCACACCCCTACAGTAAAGCGTTACAGTAGTCTAATCTAGAAGTAAAAAAAGCATGAACTAGTTTTTCTGCATCCTGTAACGACATCATATTTCTAATTTAAGCCATATTTCTAAGGTGAAAGAAGGCGATCCTGGTGATATTATTCACGTGAGCCTCAAAGAAAACGTTTTGTTTATATAGTAAGCATACACAAATGAAAGTAGACCCTTTAAAGAATTTAATGATTTATTACTTTGACATGTTTGATCAAATATGACAGAGCAGTTTAAGCTCATTTTGCTGGCATCTGAAAAAAAAAGCACGTCCAGAGGGTTAACTTCCAGCTTCATCTTCATCATTCTATTATAAAACTTTCTTCACCTTCACTAAACTTTTACTAAACTCTTCCCTCAGGATAACGCATACACCATTTCTCATTCCATCCACACCATGATAGAACAGTTTCAACCCACCTCCAATGTTCCTGGTCTTACTCCTTTTCGACTTGGTCTTCTGAACACACAACATATCTACCTTTCTCCTCTCCATCATATAAGCTACCTCTCTCTTCCTTTTACAAGTCATAGTACCAACATTTAAAGTACAAACTCTAACCTACACTATCCTACAGTTCCCCTTTTCCTGCTGTCTCTGTAGACTGTAGTCTTCCCCCTCTCCTTCTTCTCCTTCGACCATCAGTAGCCCAATTTCCACCGGTACCCTGTTGGCTAACAATACCTGTGGCAGTCGTTGATAACCCAGCCTCGAACGATCCTGATCCGATCCTGAATTCTGATCCGTGATCCGCATATTTGATTTGGCACGTTTTAAGCTGAATGCCTATCCTAACGCAACCCCCCTCCCCATTTATCCGGGCTTGGGACCGGATAAACTAAGCCACTAAGAGTGCACTGGCTTGTTCAACCATAATGGCTGGGTTATCTAGTTATTAGTTATTAATGTAGGCAAATCCATGAGGAAACAATATATGTTTACAAATGTACAAACCCGATTCCAAAAAAGTTGGGACACTACAAATTGTAAAAAAAAACAAACAGAATGCAATGATGTGAAAGTTTCAAATTTCATTAAGAATACAACATAGATGACATATCAAATGTTTAAATTGAATATATGTATAATTTTAAAGTAAAAATAAGTTGATTTTAAATTTAATGGCATCAACACATCTCAAAAAAGTTGGAACAAGTCCATGTTTACCACTGTGTGGCATCCCCTCTTCTTTTTATAACAGTCTGCAAACGTCTGGGGACTGAGGAGACAAGTTGCTCAAGTTTAGGAATAGGAATGTTGTCCTATTCTTGTCTAATACAGGCTTCTAGTTGCCCAACTGTCTTAGGTCCTCTTTGTCGCATCTTCCTCTTTATGATGCGCCAAATGTTTTCTATAGGTGAAAAATCTGGACTGCAGGCTGGCCATTTCATTACCCAGATCCTTCTTCTACGCAGCCATGATGTTGTAATTGATGTAGTATGTGGTCTGGCATTGTCATGTTGGAAAATGCAAGGTCTTCTCTGAAAGAGACGACGTCTGGATGGGAGCATATGTTGTTCTAGAACTTGGATATACCTTTTAGCATTGATGGTGCCTTTCCAGATGTGTAAGCTGCCCATGCCACATGCACTCATGCAACCCCATACCATCAGAGATGCAGGCTTCTGAACTGAGCGCTGATAACATCTTAGGTTGTCCTTATCCTCTTTAGTCCGGATGACATGGCGTCCCAGTTTTCCAAAAAGAACTTCACATTTTCATTCGTCTGACCACAGAACAGTTTTCCACTTTGCCACAGTCCATTTTAAATGAGCCTTGGCCCAGAGTAAACGACTGCGCTTCTGGATCATGTTTAATTATGGCTTCTTTTTTGACCTATAGTGTTTTAGCCGGCAACGGCGAATAGCACTGCCGACAATGTTTTTTGAAAGTATTTCTGAGCCCATGTTGTGATTTTCTTTACAGTAGCATTCCTGTATGTGATGCAGTGCCGTCTAAGTGCCCGAAGATCACGTGCATCCAGTATGGTTTTCCGGCCTTGACCCTTACGCACAGAAATTGTTCCAGATTCTGTGAATCTTTGGATGGTATTATGCACTGTAGATGATGATAACTTCAAACTCTTTGCAATTTTTCTCTAAGAAACTCCTTTCTGATATTGCTCCACTATTTTTTGCCACAGCATTGGGGAAATTGCTATCGAGCTATCCAAAGAAACTGAAATACACCTTTTCCTCTAAAAAAAATTTCCTCCAACGATCTCAAGGGCAAAAGTCTTACAGACATTGTTGCAGGTAGAGGGTTTTAGTTAGGTTTATCTTAAAGATGATAAAAATGTCATTGTCCATGGCATGACAATGGCTGAAGCAGGACTACGAGTCTGTCCAAACCTGAGTAGGTTCACCGTGGCCACCATTATCAGGGCATTCAGACAACACAACAGGTATTGTACTCTATTGCTTTCTTTGTCACAATACAATTTTACAAGCCTGTGAAAGTAGTCTATTGGTTTCAAATCAGTTGTTACTGTATTGTAAAACTGACAACACATGTTTCTTTCTTTAGAGTTGAAAGAATGCCACATCGAGGTGGGAGGGTTGCCATATTTACAGTGGCACAAGAAACCCTCATTGTGGATATGGTTCGTGAGAACAACCTCATCAGACTCCGGGAGATCAGAGACAAAGTCATTGCCGATAATGTCAACTTTGAGAGCATTGATGATGTCAGCTTGGCCACAATAGACAATAGAGTTCTCTGGCGCAACACAAAGACCTACGTTACGCGTATGTGTAAATAAGTATACATCCATGTTCACAGTACATTTAGTGGACATACTGTGTTGCTCAGTGGCCTACATTACTTCTGGACAATACTGTTCTACCTGATTGACTGTTGTTCTGAACACCTGTGCACTTTCACATTTTCACAGAGGATATTACAGTTGGACACGATGGCCAGACTTCATGAGTACCTCTTCCTGGATGAGGCTGGCTTCAACCTGCAGAAACGAAGGCAAAGAGGCCGTAACATCATTTGCCAAAGAGCCATCACTGAGGTTCCTGGCCAACGGGGGGGTAATATTACTCTTTGTGCGGCCATGGGTTTGGAGGGGCTTGTCCACCGGCATGCTGTCCTTGGGTCTTACAACTAACTTATGTAGATCTCACACACAAAATGGCTAGAGAAATGCTAAAATTAAGTTTTCTTTATTTGCTAATTTTCTTTAAACAGACATTAATTAAGTTGTTTGTAGTAGTACTAGTCTGGTCTTGTTTGTACAAGTACTAGTACTAGTCTTGTTAGATGTACATAATAATAACATGTAAAGAAAAAAATTTATCATATTTTTTTTAGCAGTGTGTGTTGTATGTTCCACAGCTGTCATACAATTTACTGAGTGTGTCAAAAGCAACACTGTCTGGAAAAAAGTTCAAGTTCACACAGGAAAAATGTTACATGACAGATGTTAATCAAAAACTGATTGCTGCAACAAAAGAAGGCAGTCACTATTATGTGAACTGTAAGTAAACAGATGCTTGTAACAGAAAATGTGAGTAACAGAGGTCGATCAAATGGATCAATTGACCTGAAACCTGGCATAAGTCTCTGTACAATCTGCCATAAGGCTTTATGAGAACATTTGCGTATCTCAAAAAACATGGCTGCCATCCACCAATGACTTTGGAGCACGTGTTAGACAAGGTTAACACGATAAAAATGAAACAAAGTAAGCATGTTCAACCCATGGCCCTAAAAGTCTGTAAGAATTTTAAACGAACTCGGCCTCTAGGGGGTGATATCGTGTTTATCAAGTGTATAAATGATTGTATATAGCAAGATTTTTCAAAAATACACTCATTAAATGGACATGCTGAACAATTTTGCCTCAAGAACCACTGCTATTAATCAAATCTTTTGTTAGTATTAAGATGAGCCTTACAGTAGTTCTTTAAACACACATTCCTATGTTGTCTGTTCAGTGTCTATAGGATCTTTATGATGTGAGTATGTAAGGAAAATACAGAAAAGTCTTTATACAGAAAGTCTTTGTCTGGGCTCACACATCTCTGGTTACTATGTCTTCTAACCCAATCAGGAACAGTTTTAGCTCCGTTTTTTTCCAGTGTGTATATTATATATATATATATATATATATATATATATATATATATATATATATATATATATATATATATATATATATATACATATACATATATATATATACATACACACACTTGTCTGTTATCTGCAATAAACTGAAAAAGAACATTTGCCATTTTGTGTGCTGTGTGATTCTTCCCTGATCAGAAAGGACACCATGAGCATCGTAGATCACAATGAAAACCTCTCCAATAATTAACTTTTTTTGGGCATGATAAAAATCTAACATCTTTCAATAAACAACCTCAATCAGCTTAAAAACCTTTTTATGAACTATTTGTAGGTTTTTTGTCCGATCAGAACCACACTAGTGCAGAAACGTTTGCTGGTCAGTGCTTATTAATAATTATATATATATATGTGTGTGTGTGTGTATATATATATATATATATATATATATATATATATATATATATATATATATATATATATATATATATATATAAAAATTGCACTTTCTACTCACTGTTCAAAGGGTGAACAAATGCCTATAACTCATGAAATGGGATATCTTTACCAAACATGGTGGACGTGTCTGAGCTCAATCCTTGGTCAAAAAAACCCCTATAGCTTTGCCACTTTGCTTTGGTGCCAAACAAAGAAAACTTGATACTTGACACGCAGTGTCTCTGTCCAAAAAGATAAGATTTCATTAAGATGTTTGCATATGAAAAAACATTGCCACTATCTGCCAATTACATTGATCACTTGTACGAAACTTGGTGGGCATGTTCCTAATGTCTTTTTTTTAATGACCTTCAGTAGCTCAGTTGCTTGAGACCCGCTAATCGCTGCTTTCACCTATATTTATTATTATTATTATTATTATTATTATTACGCCCTAAAACTGATCGTGCAGACCAAACTGTAAGGCCTAGAGACTTGAAACTAGGAAAGATTGTGATTCTGGGACTCAAAGGTTTTATATTCTTGGAATCCTTGGGTTAAAACATAGAAAATGTCTACTGATAGATTTGCTCTATGAAGTTCACTTTTTCCGCAAAATTGCTCTTTGTTACAAAACAACTTTTGCGAACTAGTCTTTTTTGCCTGTGGCCTCCATGTTACTATTTTTGTATGAATGGAACCAAACCAAATGTTTGATGGACAGTGAATAATTATAAAAAAAGAGTTAAACTTTTCATTCGCTGTCACAAAGGAGCGCCAAAACGTTTGGAAATGAAAAAAAGAAGAACGGCTAGAACTACGCCTTTTGTCCGATTGACCTCAAATTTGGCAAGCAATGCCAATGTGTGATAAGGATTTATGAGGACATTAATATTTCTCAAAAAACATGCCTGCCATTTGCTAGTGAATTTTGAGCACCTGAACGGAACAAAACTCATGTTCTGAAATCACGCTAATCACTGCAATATATATATATATATATATATATATATATATATATATATATATATATATATATATATATATATACAGTGAGGAAAATAAGTATTTGAACACCCTGCTATTTTGCAAGTTCTCCCACTTAGAAATCATGGAGGGGTCTGAAATTGTCATCGCAGGTGCATGTCCACTGTGAGAGACATAATCTAAAAAAAAAAATCCAGAAATCACAATGTATGATTTTTAAACTATTTATTTGTATAATACAGCTGCAAATAAGTATTTGAACACCTGTCTATCAGCTAGAATTCTGACCCTCAAAGACCTGTTAGTCTGCCTTTAAAATGTCCACCTCCACTACATTTATTATCCTAAATTAGATGCACCTGTTTGAGGTTGTTAGCTGCATAAAGACACCTGTCCACCCCATACAATCAGTAAGAATCCAACTACTAACATGGCCAAGACAAAAGAGCTGTCCAAAGACACTAGAGACAAAATTGGACACCTCCACAAGGCTGGAAAGGGCTACGGGGAAATTGCCAAGCAGCTTGGTGAAAAAAAGTCCACTGTTCGAGCAATCATTTGAAAATTGAAGAAGCTAAACATGACTGTCAATCTCCCTCGGACTGGGCCATGCAAGATCTCACCTCGTGGGGTCTCAATGATCCTAAGGAAGGTGAGAAATCAGCCCAGAACTACATGGGAGGAGCTAGTCAATGACCTGAAAAGAGCTGGGACCACCGTTTCCAAGGTTACTGTTGGTAATACACTAAGACGTCATGGTTTGAAATCATGCATGGCACGGAAGGTTCCCCTGCTTAAACCAGCACATGTCCAGGCACGTCTTAAGTTTGCCAATGACCATTTAGATGATCCAGAAGAGTCATGGGAGAAATTCATGTGGTCAGATGAGACCAAAATAGAACTTTTGGGTCATAATTCCACTAAACGTGTTGGGAGGAAGAAGAATGATGAGTACCATCCCAAGAACACCATCCCTTCTGTGAAGCATGGTGGTGGTAGCATAATGCTTTGGGGTTGTTTTTCTGCACATGGGACAGGGCGACTGCACTGTATTAAGGAGAGGATGACCTGGGCCATGTATTGCGAGATTTTGGGGAACAACCTCCTTCCCTCAGTTAGAGCATTGAAGATTGGTCGAGGCTGGGTCTTCCAACATGACAATGACCTGAAGCACACAGCCAGGATAACCAAGGAGTGGCTCTGTAAGAAGCATATCAAGGTTCTGGCATGGCCCAGCCAGTCTCCAGACCTAAACCCAATAGAGAATCTTTGGAGGGAGCTCAAACTCCGTGTTTCTCAGCGACAAGCCAGAAACCTGACTGATCTAGAGAAGATCTGTGTGGAGGAGTGGGCCAAAATCCCTCCTGCAGTGTGTGCAAACCTGGTGAAAAACTACAGGAAACGTTTGACCTCTGTAATTGCAAACAAAGCCTACTGTACCAAATATTAACATTGACTTTCTCAGGTGTTCAAATACTTATTTGCAGCTGTATCATACAAATAAATAGTTAAAAAATCATACATTGTGATTTCTGGATTTTTATTTTTAGATTATGTCTCTCACAGTGGACATGCACCTATGATGACAATTTCAGACCCCTCCATGATTTCTAAGTGGGAGAACTTGCAAAATAGCATGGTGTTCAAATACTTATTTTCTTCACTGTATGTATATATATATATATATATATATATATATATATATATATATATATATATATATATATATATATATATATATATATATAGCCATGCATGTCATATGTGTATGTGGGAAATAATAATATAATAATTATTATTTATATTAAGTTTGTAATCTAGCGTACCAGTGTAGATTTATTCATTGCTAGAGACTCAAAGAGACTCACTTTTGTACATCGCTCTGGATGCCATATAACCTGTAAAATAGTAAATGTTGATTTTAGACTTTCTAACAGTTTATGAATGAATGTAGGCTCTCATTTTTGTGAAAACTATCGTATTTTACTATCAAATACAAATAATGATTCTCATTTAATGTTTCATCAGCCTTCTGCTTTCTTAAAGTGAATACACATCCATGACACATAGCAGGTGAGCATTGGATAGATGCTTACTAATTATGCCTTACTAATGAAACTTCATGAGTTTTTTTTTTTTTGGAAACTCACCAGACTACAAACTCTTTATTCAGTTAATTATTTTTTGACTGAGGAAATGTTGCAAAATAAAAATTGCCCGTGTAAAATATAAAATATTTATTTCATTATATAGGATAATAATTTAACGCAATGCCTATATATAACAAAGATTCAAATAGAAATGACGATGTTGTTGCTGATGCACTGAATGTAGTAATTTAAACAGGTTCAGAGAGGAAATTTTCCTTGCCAGTCACCACTGGCTCACTCATTAAGAAAACTTTTAATTATAGAGAAAAAAGTATAAGGAATAAGAAAAGAAAAAAAACTTAACCTAACCATGTGTCAGGGAGCACCCTGCGTCTTCACCCGCGCGTGCCCCACCCGCACGGAGCTCCTCGCCCGATTACTTATCCGACACACCTGACTTCCATTTCCCACGCACTCATATAAACCACCCATTCACACCCACACCTTTGTTCGTTATTGTTTTCCACATTCACGCTGTCTGCACCACGCTAATCTGCTGCTGCATGTGTGTGTGATATTCCTGCCTTTTTCTTCATTAAAACTTTGTGTGCGTATACTTCAGAATATACTTCAAAAATAAACTCTTTTTTTTGTGTAAAGTTGATTTGAGACAGCGTCTATTGTTAAAGGTCTTATACAAATAATGAAATTAATTAAATCAAAGTGAGAACATGTAATCTCTTTTCAAATGTTAGCTTTATAAAAAAAAACAACAGCTTCTTGAACAGCACATCAAATGCTGGATTTAATGGCTTCAGACAAAATTAGATTCTATAAAATGAGTCAGTCTTCTGTAAGCTGACCAGTAGATGGTTTTTGGCTTATTGGGTATGATTTTTGATAACTTGTGCTAATTTCTATTACAAATGAGCACAGGCACAAATTTCAGCTCAATGATTCCTGTGAAAAATAATTATTGAAACTTAGCCTCTTATCCTATGTTTAACCCAGCCATTAGGGGGGCACAAGCCAGTGTACTCTTAGTGCCGGTCCCAAGCCCGGGTAAATGGGGAGGGTTGTGTTAGGAAGGGCATCCAGCGTAAAACATGTGCCAAATCAAATATGCGGATCACAAATGAGAATTTCATACCGGATCGGTCGAGGCCCGGGGTTAACAACGACCGCCACAGGTATCGTTAGCGACAGGGTACCGGTGGAAATTGGGCTACTGTTGGCCGAAGGAGGAGAAGGAGAGGAGGAAGGCGTCTACAGAGACGGCAGGAAAAGGAGCAGTGTAGGAGAGTAGAGGTTCGGGTTGGTATTTTAAATGTTGGTACTATGACGGGTAAAGGGAGAGAGATAGCTGATATGATGGAGAGGAGAAAGGTAGATGTGTTGTGTGTTCAGGAGACCAAGTGGAAAGGGAGTAAGGCCAGGAAGATTGGAGGTGGGTTTAAACTGTTTTATCATGGTGTGGATGGGAAGAGAAATGGTGTAGGGGTGATTCTGAAGGAAGCGTACAGTAAGAGTGTAGTGGAGGTGAAGAGAGTTTCTGATAGGGTGATGATCATGAAGGTGGAAGTTGAAGGGATGATGATAAATGTCATCAGTGCCTATGCTCCACAAGTTGGCTGTGAGATGGAGGAGAAAGAAAGATTCTGGAGTGAATTAGATGAAGTTGTAGATGGTGTACCTAGGAAAGAACGATTGGTGATTGGGGCAGACTTTAATGGGCATGTAGGTGAAGGGAACAGAGGTGATGAGGAGGTGATGGGTAGGTATGGTTTTAAGGAGAGGAATGTGGAAGGGCAGATGGTGGTAGATTTTGCTAAAAGGATGGAAATGGCAGTGGTGAACACGTATTTTAAGAAGAAGGAGGATCATAGGGTGACGTATAAGAGTGGAGGAAGGTGCACACAGGTGGATTATCTTCTGTGTAGGAGATGCAACCTGAAGGAGATTGGAGACTGTAAGGTGTTGGCGGGGGACAGTGTAGCTAGACAGCATCGGATGGTGGTCTGTAGGATGGTTTTGGAGGCGAAGAAAAAGAGGAGGAAAGTAAGGTTTGAAAGAAGAATAAGATGGTGGAAACTGAAGGAGGAAGAGTGTAGTGTGAGGTTCAGGGAAGAGGTCAGACAGGGGCTTGGTGGTGGTGAAGAGGTGCCGGATGATTGGGCAACTACTGCAGGAGTGATGAGGGAGGCAGCTAGAAAAGTACTTGGTGTGACATCTGGAAATAGAAAGCAAGACAAGGAGACGTGGTGGTGGAATGAGGAAGTGCAGGAGAGCATTAGGGGAAAGAGATTGGCAAAACAGAAGTGGGATCGACAGAGTGATGAGAAGAGTAGGCAGGAGTACAAGGAGATGCGGCAGCAGGTTAAAAGGGATGTGGCGAAAGCCAAGGAAAAGGCATATGAGGAACTGTATAAGAGGTTGGACACTAAGGAAGGAGAAAAGGATTTATACCGATTGGCCAAGCAGAGGGACCGAGCTGGGAAGGATGTACTGCAAGTTAGAGCAATAAAGGATGGAGAGGGAAATGTGTTGACTAGTGAGGAGAGTGTGTTGAGAAGATGGAGGGAGTATTTTGAGCAGCTAATGAATGAGGAAAATCAGAGAGAGAGAAGGTTGGAGGATGTGGAGTTGGTGAAGCAGGATGTAGATAGGATTAGTAAGGAGGAAGTGAGAGCAGCGATTAAGAGGATGAAGAATGGAAAGTCGGTTGGACCAGATGACATACCGGTAGAAGCGTGGAGATGTTTAGGAGAGATGGCAGTGGAGTTTTTAACCAGATTGTTTAACAGGATTCTGGAAGGGGAGAGGATGCCTGAGGAATGGAGAAGGAGTGTGCTGGTACCGATCTTTAAGCATAAGGGAGATGTGCAGACCTGCAGTAACTACAGGGGAATTAAGTTGATCAGTCACACCATGAAGTTATGGGAAAGAGTAGTGGAAGCCAGGCTGAGAGAAGAGGTGACCATCTGTGAGCAACAGTATGGTTTCATGCCGAGGAAGAGCACCACAGATGCCTTATTTGCTTTGAGGATGTTGATGGAGAAGTATAGAGAAGGACAGAAGGAGCTGCATTGTGTATTTGTGGATTTAGAGAAAGCGTACGACAGGGTGCCGAGAGAGGAGTTGTGGTATTGCATGAGGAAGTCAGGTGTGTCAGAGAAGTATGTGAGGGTGGTGCAGGACAGTGTGACGGCAGTAAAGTGTGCAGTAGGTACGACAGACTGGTTCAGGGTGAAGGTTGGACTGCATCAAGGATCGGCCCTGAGCCCTTTCCTGTTTGCAGTGGTGATGGACAGGTTGACGGACGAGGTCAGACAGGAGTCTCCCTGGACTATGATGTTTGCAGATGATATTGTGATTTGTGGTGAGAGTAGAGAGCAGGTTGAGAAGAGCCTGGAGAGGTGGAGATATGCGCTGGAGAGAAGGGGAATGAAAGTCAGTAGGAGTAAGACAGAGTACATGTGTGTGAATGAGAGGGAGGGCAGTGGAGTGATGCGGTTGCAGGGAGAAGAGGTGGAGAAGGTGGAGGAGTTCAGGTACCTGGGGTCAACAGTGCAAAGTAATGGAGAGTGTGTTAGGGAAGTAAAGAAAAAAGTGCAGGCAGGGTGGAGTGGGTGGAGAAGAGTGACAGGAGTGATTTGTGATAGAAGAGTATCTGCAGGAATGAAAGGGAAAGTTTATAGGACTGTGGTGAGACCTGCGATGTTGTATGGATTAAAGACAGTGGCATTGAGTAAAAAACAGGAGGTGGAGCTGGAGGTAGCAGAGCTGAAGATGTTGAGGTTTTCGTTGGGAGTGACGAGGATGGACAAGATTAGAAATGAGTTTATTAGAGGGACAGCACATGTAGGATGTTTTAGTGACAAGGTGAGGGAGGCGAGATTGAGATGGTTTGGACATGTGCAGAGAAGGGACATGAATTATATTGGTAGAAAAATGCTGAAGATGGAGCCACCAGGTAGGAGGAAAAGAGGAAGGCCAAGGAGGAGGTTCATGGATGTGGTGAGGGAAGACATGCAGGTAGTTGGTGTAAAAGAGGCAGATATAGAGGACAGGGTGGTATGGAGACGGATGATCCGCTGTGGCGACCCCTAATGGGAGCAGCCGAAAGAAGAAGGCCTCTTATCCTATGTTTGTTCACTTGAAATATGACCTCAACATGGTTCAGACAAGTTTTTTTTGCATATACTTGCAAAGATGTTATGTAAAATAGGCTGCAGCTCATTAGAATTGTATAGAAGTGGGAGCACTAAATTGCGAATAGATGGCGGAGCTTGAGGCATCGTGTGGTGGACACACATATGTGTATCGGTTATAATATGAGTATGCTCTTTTCCAGTAAAAAGGAATGGCAGGATAAAGCCAGTTCTTTTGATATAAAAAACAACATGTTACTTTCGTAACCCCGGTTCTCTGAAACATCAAGTGGAGAGATCCACCTATGTGAAGGGCATCCGTACCTGACGTCTGCAGAAGCATCGAATTGCACCAAGTCTGGCTTGACAGACGAAAGGCACCTGCACGCGCTACCTCTCCTCAGTGAGCATATTCGCTTCTCGTGCAGCAAGTGGGGCAAACTTGGTGGATCTCTCCACTCGATGTTTCAGAGGACCAGGGTTACGAAAGTAACCTATTGTTCTCTTTCATCATCTCGTGTTCGAGATCCACCTATGGGAGATATAGACAACTCCCTGATTGCCCAATACACTCACAGTGAGGCCCTGTAAGCCAGAGGACGGCCAAACAGGTGCTGCACGACACGTCACAAAGCATAAGAATTAACATACTGCGCAGGATAAAAACCCAGCCATGAATAAAAACCACGACATGTGGTAACACGCATGTTCGAACCCCGCTGATGACCAACAAGCGGGCCGCCTGCAGGAAGGAGAACATGTTTATACACATGTGAATGGACCAACCTGGGTGTCAGGAAAACGGGGGAGACTATATGCCTGAAACATACGTCACTAGGCCGGGCAGACGGGGTTGAAAGGAGTGCAGGCCTAGTAGCACGTGGCTACGAAGAGCCCACACTTAAGACCGCATGAGCCACCGGGGGTTCGGGTAACATCAAGCCGGTAGTACCTAACAAAGGTGAGCGGAGAGGACCAGCTCGCAGCGGCACAAATGTCCTGCAAGGGAACTTCCCCAAACAGAGCCCAAGAAGCAGCCACACCTCTAGTGGAGTGCGCTCTAAGGCCACCTGGAGGCTGCACGCCCCCTAGATTCCTACGCCAAGGAGATGGCTTCTACCAGCCAGTGAGAGAGGCGTTGCTTAAAGATGGGATTCCCCGTGTTTGGCGGGGCCCAAGAGATGAAGAGCTGGTCGCTCCTTCGAAAAGAGTCTGTCCTGTCCATGTGAACCCATAGGGCATGCACAGGGCACAAAGCATTCAACCTCTGGTCCTCCGCAGAGGAAAAAGGAGGAGGATGAAAGGCGAAGAGCCCAATCATCTCACCAGTGAAAGCTGGGAAGCATTTAGGCATGAAGGCCGGGTTAGGCCTAAGCAAAACCTTATCTCCATTGAACGAGAATTTGGTGCACTAGGAATGAACCGAGAGCGCATGCAAATCACTGACATGTTTGGCGGAAGCCAAAGCCAGAAGCAGAGCCGTCATGAGGGACAGAAGCTTGAGGGAGATATCCCCCAGGTGCTCAAAAGGCTGTTGGGCCACCTCCAGCACCATGGAGAGATCCCAATCTGGGACTACACTTTTGGTGACCGGGATGGAGCGGTGCACACCCTTCATAAATCTACGGCTAAGGGGGTGCTGTCCCACTGTAGTGTCGCCGAACCCGACGTGACACACAGCGATAGCCGCTAAATAGACCTTAATTATCGAAAAGGTTCTGCCACGATCGATAAGGTCCTGCAAAAAACCCAGAATGTCAGCGACTAAGCACAGATATAAAATGAGCTGGTGTTTCTCACACCACTCCTCTTGCAATCATAGAGAGAACGTGTGGAAGAGGCCCTGGCATTCTGAATCGTGGCGATAACACGCAGTGGAAGCCCCAAAGTGTTTAAATTCGCCCTCTCACGGGCCAGGCCCAGAGAGCCACCCTGTCTGGGTGAGGATGATAGATTTCCCTGTTCGCTTGGGCCAGGAGGTCCATGCGCAATGGGAGGGGCCAAGGCTCCGCATATAGAAGAGGAATTATCTCCACTAGCCAAGGTGCCTTGGGCCACCTGGGAGCTATGAGGATCAGAGACAAACCCTGCACTGCGACCCTGGCCAAGGTCGGGGTTATCAGGCAGAGCAGAGGGAAAGCGTAGAGCAGCGCGCTGGGCCATGGGTAAGCCAGCGCGTCCACGCCGAGGGGTGAGTCCTCGTCCCGAATAAAAAAGAACATAGGACAGTGGGCGTTTTTGCGCGAGGCAAAGAGATCGACGGTTGCCTGGCTGAACCTCTCCCATAGCAGCCTCACTATCTGAGGGTGGAGCCGCCATTCTCCATAGAGTGGGGTTTCTTTCGACAGAAGGTCTGCGCCCCTGTTTAAAACGCCCGGGACGTGAGTCGCTCGTAACAACAGGAAATGCCGTGTGCTCCATACCAGCAACCTGTGAGCTAGAGCGTGAAGCTTGGAGGAGCGCATGCCGCCTTGACGGTTGATATGTGCCACAGCTGTCATATTGTCGTAGCACACCAGCACATGATGATCCTGCAGGCGAGGCAAAAAATGCTTTAGAGCTTTCAACACAGTGAGGACCTTCAAATAATTTATATAAATAAAATATAATAATTGATATAAGTTCGGCCATACACCGTTCACTGATCTGCCCTCCTGTGTGGCTCCCCACCCCGTTAAAGGATCTGTCGTTACCACTTTCCGCAGCATGATCGCCCCGAAAGGGGTCCCATGCACGTAAAACTCCGCAGCTATCCAGAGGCGCAGCGCGGCCATGCACACGTCACTGTGACATAGCGGCAAAGATCGCGCAACGGGCTGAGATGAAGGGACAAAATCCACTTCATGGAAGCCCTCGTTCTCAGAAGACCTAGAGGCAAAGCATGGACAGCCGAAGCCATAAGACCCTGTAATCGGAGGCATGTGCGAGACAGTTAATGAATGAAGAGATGTGCTTCTGTGACAGGCGCATGCGCATCGTAACGGAATTCAGCTCCAGACCCAAGAATATGACCTCCTGAGTGGGAGTGAAATTGCTCTTGTTCACATTGACACTGTGCACACGGGCAGTGTTTTAAATCACTTTCTCTCTCGAATCGGCTATAATAAGCCAATCGTCTATGTATGTGAGGATTCTAAAACCCGCTGTTCTCAGAGGCGCAAGCCCCGCCTCCACACACAGACAGAACGTCCTCGGACTCAGAGCGAGACCGAACGGAAGGACCATGAATTCGTAACACACGCCTTGGTAGGCGAAACGATGGAATTTCATGTGCGGAGGATAGATGCTTATGTGAAAAAAAGCATAGCTCAGATCGATCGAGCAAAACCAATCATTCTGCTTTATCGAATGTATGAGCGAGCCATGTGATAACATTCTGAAATTGTATTTCCTTAAATGTTTGTTCAACACTCTGAGATCCAGAATAGAACGGAGAGAACCGTCTTTTTTCGGGACCAGGAAATAGCGAGAGTAAAAACCCTGATTACTTAGCTGCGGGGATACAACTCGAATCGCTCTTTTCTCGAGAAGAGTTGAGATTTCGTCTTTCAGAATGTGAGCGGAGCTCTCGTCCGTATGGGACCATACCACTCAGACAGCCAGCCTGTCACGTGACTCCCAAGCACAGCCCGGCGGAATGCCGAGAGCCGATCCGGCCGGATCGCTCATTTATGGTGCAATGGCGCCATCTAGTGGCCAAACTAGAGACGACATGCGGGGATCTGGGGAAAAAATCTCTCCCAGAAACGGCAGCAGCAGCGCGTTCACAAAGCTCCAGCAAAACTGATTAAGGTGGGGCGGAGGGAGCCTGAGGGGCCGCGGAAGACGGGATGGCTTCCTCGTCATCCGAGCCGCCGGGAAGGTCCGCCTCAATCTCATCCCCGGAACCTGTCGGTCCTTCGGGGAGACGGTTGCCGACCGGTAGCAAATCCTCGAACGGGGAAGAACACAAGTCGGCCCAGTCAGAGGAAGTCGCACCGCGGGAGGCCCCTGGGTGCGCAGCGTCGTCGCCTTTTTCCCCCTCCGATTCGGAGAGCTCAAAATTGACCCACTGCGAAGCGGGCGTTTTAAATCTGCGTAGCAGGAGCTTTTTCGGGAGCGCCAGGCAATGGCTACAGTTCTCCGGGAGGTCAATAGCGATGAGAGCACTGCACGCGGTTGGGCCGGCCCGTGATAGGTTGTCCACCGGTGTAGCCGGTGCCGCTTTAGAAAGCGCCATGAAAAGAAAAAAAAAAAAGGGCAGGTGGGCAGCCTATAGAAAAAAGGAATGCAAGCATGGGCGGCTCGCGAAGCTAACCTGGCTGAGGACAGGCAGGTCCGGCGGAGGCTGATCAGACGATATGTCCTCCTGAAGATAAAAAAAGTGCAGTCCAAGAACCAGGGAGCTGTGAGGTAGGATTGCAAAAGTCACGAGAAGCGAATGGTAACTGAGGAGAGGTAGCTCCTGTCTGTCAAGCCAGACTTGGTGCAATTGGATGCTTCTGCAGAGGTCAGGTACGGATGCCCTTCCCAAAGGTGGATCTCGAACACGAGATGATGAAAGAGAACTGTGACCTACCTCTCATTTCCCTTAGCCAACAAGCTGTCTAGAATTAGATTTTCATGTGGCAGACACATTGTTTACAAACATGAATACCTTTTAGGAAATTATTAATATTCAGAAAATACAGAGTAGTTTAACACCATAATTGTGAAAAAGGCCAAAAATAACAATTGTATGGGTTCACAACTTTTGTTGTCATATTAAGCAATTAACAAATAAACAAATTTATTTGAACAGATTATAGTGCTCTGGGAATTCTTCATAGATAAAGCAAAACAATGCAGTCAAAAAGAAATTTAACGGTACATGTATTTTCTAAGAAATAACGCATGGTTTTGAGGACACGTGAATAGTGAGGCCAAATTGAATAAGACTGCAAGAGATAGTGGTGGTTAAACCTGAAGTTTCATGATGATAGCCGAATGTTGACTGAGTGTTTAATTGTAACATTGACTCAAAACAGATTGAGTAATGGCAGCCACAGTTTTTAATTAATTAGGTCATTCTCAAAAATCTACTTAAACATAATTTACACAATTGCAGCATGCCAAATTTTAACCCACAGTTGTTTCTCGTGAAACTGTTCTCACCTTAGATCTACATCCAAATATAAGGAAAATAAGAAAAACTAAGGCAACTAATCTGACCATTTAATTGAACCTCCCTTATCAACAAGGTATTTCCACCCACAAATGGCTTTTAATGGCTTTTTTGTTTGTTTTCAATGCAGTCTGTGTAAACTTAAAGACAATTGTCTAAAATTGTCAGGAGAGGATTCTAAAATACTTAATTGTGCCCATTGTAGCCCCAACATCAATGTTACAAACAAAGAAGTCAAAGATTAAATTTTTTTTGTTCATTCTTGTGTTTAAAGTGAACATTACCTGAAGCACTTGATCTTTGTCTGCATGTTTTATTTTAACTGTGTTGAAGCCACATGACTGGATGAATATATAAGCACATGACAGTGCAGGCGTAGAGTTGCTGTAACTCCTATAAACACTACACCGTAAAAAAATTACTGTAAATCTACATGGAAATTTACAAGCAAAATGCTGTTTTTTTTTTACAATGCATCATGGGAAGATTTGCTTGCTTCAGATTGTGTGGTCACCCAACAAAATTTTACATTGTAATTTAACAGTATTATACCTTATTTTTATTTTCATGCACAAAGGAAGACATTTTGGATTATCTGCATGAGGTAAGTTTGCAACTCTATCTATGATTGTACTATCCTTAAATTACCGATTACTTTTAAATATTACATCTTAAACATCCAATTAAGCTTCTGTGATTTAAATCAGATTACTCAATTGTGTGATTTTACCATGTAAAAGTGTGTCTGAGCTACTAAACCATTATACTTACTCAGACTGTTGTTACATCACACACGCAGGTAAGAATTCTGACGTTTTATCCAACCTGCACATTTTTACCTCAACTTTATCTGAGAAAACATAAGTGGTAAAAGAAAAATCATTGTTGTTTTTTTTCTTGTGTGATTACACTTTCAAAATGTAAGATGTTTAATTATGCGCTGCTATTTGCAATTCCATTACCAACTACTTGCACCAGCACGCTACTGTAGCAACACCAATTACTAGCATCAGCTAGCACCACCAAGTACTAGCACTAAAAATAGCATTATTATATTATCAGTGCCTTTGTAATATTTAATTACAATCCATGTAGATTGTTTAATCATAGAGGACAGTTTCAATAGGAATCCAGGCTAGTGAGCTTATTAGCATAGCACGTTTGGATGCGTTACCGTCACGCACACACCGGTGGTTAAATACCTGAAATTTATGAAATGGGTAAATGTACCAATCTTAATGTCAGTAAAAGGTAAGTGAGGTATGATCAAAAATCATCATTATTTTCTGATTGATGTGAACATGCTTGTTCAAACCACTGCTGGCATCATTGCAGAACTATTACTAGCATGACGAGGTCATGCAAAGCGTCTGTGTCAGAACACTTTATTTTTTATAGACACTTAATGACTTGACATAAGTTAATTAAGTAGAAGAGAAATATCGTGTTTTTTTACAGCATGTTTTCTTGTCAGATTTGCCTCAAGTATTGTATTTAGTTGTTGCATACGTAACTGTAATAGGCAGGTAAAAAAAACATGCAAGTTTAAAATCTCATGTGTACAGACACCATAAGGATGCAAGGCAGAAGCCACACTACACTTTCCCTCGAATGCCATGTTCATTTGTGGCATGCAAAGGTTCTTCTGTACCTGAATTTATTTCTTATATCAAAATGCACATTAAAGAGGGACAAAAATTCTCATGCTCTTTCAAGCAGTGCAGTAAAAGACTTGCGGTTATATCAACATTTACCTCTCATTTGACTAGAAAACAAAGAAAAAACAGGGGGCTCAATAGACTCCATTACAGCAATCCCTGAAGCCACCTCCTCACAGATTCAGGACATTGATTTTCAGTCTGATACACAGACTGATGCTGGTAAGAACTATGTGGAACCAGATGTTGGTCCTGAAAATGTGGATGAGTCTTTGTTTTGAAGGAATCTTGCTCTTTTTTATTTGAGGTAGCAATAGTTTGGTTTGCAATTTCAGTCATTTAGACAATCGTTGTAGATATGCAGTCAATACATGAAATCGATCAGTCCCATTTGCTTTTCAGACTTGCAGGAAAATTTATCTCACTTGAGGTCCCGGATGCAATGATAAGAATAGTACTTGACAATCTTAAAGCTCAAGATTTATTACCTCATTTAATAATTAGACATTATAATCCGATCAGTGTAGAAATTTTTTTTTTTCAAGAACAGTATTTATTATGTTGAACCTGTACCTATTCATCTGGGACAGAATGAAGCAGGAAAAGAGTGTTTCACACAGTATGTACCTGTAAAATAAACAGTTGAATTTCTTCTTCACTGCAATTCTGTAAGAGAACAGTACAGTGATATGCACATGTTGTGTCAAGGCGAAGGACATTCTAAAAGATTTGTGGGATGTTGAAAACATAACTGCAAACTTGCAACATGCAGATGAATCTGCATTAGGTTTGGTCTTATATCAAGACTCTTGAGGTTGTGAACACTCAGGCTGGGAGGAAAAAACAAAAAATGCTTGCCATGTATCTCACATTAGCAGATCTATTTCCTCATAATAGGTCAAGTACTGACCAAAGGCAATTGGTTTCACTACAGGGAACAAGACTTTAGGTACTCTGGTCAATAGATGGTCATGAGGTGCTTAGTCAATGACCTTAAAGACCTTGAGAGCACAGGTGTAGCTTTTCCAGATGGACTGAAGGTTAAAGGAATCTTGTGGGCAATAGCTAGTGACAATTTAGGCTCACATAACATTGGCAGGTTTCAGCAGAAATACATTGACAAATCTACATTTCAGGAAGATCCAATTTCCAGGGCCACAATTCCCATGGTGCAGTCTTACAAAGATCATGTTAAGAATCTTGATTAGGTTGGACCCAGAGTGGAGGAATCAAGTTGATGACTCCTTGTTTAATGAACTCTCCTTCTATCATTTATATCAGCCAGGGTTTCCCCCATGGTGCAAAAAGGTGTAGTGTCGTTTGACCTTGCTTTATGTATACACCATCTTGTAAAAGTTGGCCGACAATTTACCTACCTGGAATTGAATCAAAGGATCAGCCAGTTCAAGTTTCTAGTTAATGACAACAGTGATCTGTGAGATTAATCCAGGAAGTGAGAAGCTAGGTGGGCATGCTGTACAGAACTGGTGTTTTTTGAGGATAATATGAAGTTTGGTGATTAATTTTACTGTTAATGGAAATTGTTGCACTTGTTGCACTTGTGGTCAAATATGGTATTTAAGAGTTTTGATAGATGAGTACCTACAATTAAGGAAACAAATCTTTTCTACTTGCTGTCTCAGACCTTACCATCATTTCCTTAGCCATTACCCAGAGCTCATTATTTATTTTGGACCACTCATCTGTTTGTGGACATTATGATTCAAGAGCAAGCACATGTATTTTAAACAGTTTTTAAACAAACTTTAAAAATCTGAGCTTAACTCTTTTAGGTTACAGCTCACTTTTGGTACAGATCAAGACAAGAATAGACAACCTCACCAGCTTCAGACAGCACCGGTCATCAGGCAGCAGTGTTAAAAGAGGACCCACTGACACATATGGTTGCACATGGTTTCAGCCTGATCTCCCTTTAGAGCAGTGTTAATTTTTTTGGCTTCATGCTGTCCGCTGCCAACATTTTTTAGACACCGTAAACATCAGTCTTTCCTCGTCTCCCACCATAGTTACAGTGAGGCCAAGCACTACATACGCTTCGTCATATTTCCTCGTGTTAGCTTTCGGGAGACTTATGTTTGTCTCATTATCTCAGTCTCTCTTCACCTTGCTCTTTATGTGTTAAATATTTTTTCATTGTGTCTCTTAAGGGTTTGTTATCTGCACTTCATACCTCCTGCTCTGTGCTGTGTGCTCTTGTTCGGGTGCAAAAACCCTACTCCCTGAGGCAAAAAATAAGCATGTTCCCCGGGGTCACCCGCACCCCCCCTGGCATCGAACCGAACCGGCGCGCCCCACTTTTTGAGAAGGACTGCTTAAGAGGAAACTAATGTTTTTTTTGAGATTATATGTTAGAATCTTAAGCATGTCTACTTGCGAGAAAAAGCAAAGGGAGCTGAGAAGGCTAAAGTAAAACAACTGATGGAGAAAACCTTCTGCTGGCAAACAATGTCAAATAAATTGAGTTCCAACTCCTTCTGTTGCAGGGTTAATGGAAAAGTGGCCAATAAAATTTTTCTCCAGAAAGGCCTATTCACACATTTTGAACTTCTCACTGACATCAATGTCCTACGTGCACTCTAACTTTTAATGGAGGAGTGTGGAAAAAGCATTGTACAGTTTTTTAAAGGCAAGCCTACCAACTCAGAAGTTAAGTCAATCCTTTCCAAAGATGAAGCCATTGATTCATCATACCACGTTGTTCAGCTCCTAATGGCTCACTTTGAGAAGCAAGAGGGACTCATTCTTCAGGAAAGTGTAAGTTTGTCTTATAATTATTGTGTTCGTAAGTTCTTAGTAAGAACACCTGTATAGGTGAATTCTCTCTAGTTCTCTAGTTTATTTACTCACTTTTATGCTGTCTCAAACTCATATGAATTTCTTCTGTGGAGCGCAAATAAAGATATTTTAATGGATACATTTAATTTTTTCGTCCATACAAGGCAAGCAAATAGGGAGCTCCAAAAAGGACATTAAGGCACCAATAAGGTAATGCACTAGTGATTTAATCCATGTCTAATAAGCCAATCCAAATGGTCTACGTGAAGACAGAGCAAATGTAATTGATTTTTCACTGTTCATTAAAAAATCTGGAGATTCTCCTTGGAAGATACAAGGAGACATCTTTGCATATGCATCAAGTGAAGGATGTGTAAATAAGCTTATGATAATGATTACGTGTTACAGTTTGTTCCGTTCCCACCAAAAACCAATTGAATTGCATCAGAAGACTGGTTGAACCACTTGACTTATCTGAATTAACTTTATCCTTTACGGACAAACAAGTTGCACATTAAGGTTTATTTTTTTATTTTTTTATAGATACTGTCAGTTACACCAGATTTACATCAGTTTTCTTCACTAATAGATGTCTGCCACTCCTGCTAATCTTGAGAAGACGTGTAACCTGCCTGTGACTCCTTGTTTGATCCTGCTTGGTAAGTATAACATAATAGACATGTCTGCATTTTGAGTCACTAAACCACGGACCAAGCTATTATCAGGAGAAGATCCACCTTTATGTGACTTATTTTAGAATCCACTGCTTTAAATCTTGTTTTATTGCAATGTGCTAGTTTGTATTTGAGCAAATTGGTTCATTTAGTTTTATTCAATAAAGCAAAGTCTGAATCAGTTTGAAATTTCAGTGTACCTAAAGACCCCTCAGGTTTTTAATCATGATACAATTCAGAACTTAAATTTAGAATTAAGTAATTTCTCTCTCTTTTAACAACGTAGGTTACTTGCTTCGCAAAATAGAAATTTTTGTCAAATATAATGCCTAGGTTTTGACCCTTTTATTTGAATTCTGGTGTGAGACCCCTGAAGTTAAAATTAGGCTGCTCCTGCAAACTAAATAATATACATGCACACTTATTCTTATTAAGACTTAAACAGCCAGACAAGGACTGGAGCGCACTGATGGAATCTGGTTTTAAAAGAACATATAATTGGATGTCATCAGCATAGAAGTGGATTGAGATGAGAGTGAAATGAAATGTGTTTTCTAATGATAGTACCCATAGGTAGCATACAGTACATAGGGAGAACAACACTGGGCTAAGTATCGATCCCTGTGGTACACCATAGAATTGAGGGACACTCAAAGATGTGATGTTACCCCATCTCACAGAAAAACTTCTATTTGACATGTAAGACGTGAACCAATCGAGAACTGTACCACGAATTCCAACCATGTTTTTTAGCCTAGAGATGAGAATCCTCTGATCTATGGTGTCAAAGGCTGCTGTAAGGTCTAAAAGGATCAACACAACTGGGCAGCCGCTATTTCTTGTGAGCATTATATCATTGTGAATCATTCATAGGGCAGATTTAGTGCTATGATGTGATCTGAAACCAGATTTAACTTTATCCAGAATTTAATTTTCATTTAAAATTTGTTATAATTGATCAAATACAAGTTTCTCTAGTATTTTAGAGAGGAAGGGTAAGTGTGAAATAGGTCTGAAATTAGCTAAATTTGAAGGGTCAATATGGGTTTTTTAAGAGTGGAGTGAAGACAATGTGTTTAAAAACATCTGACACCAACTTAAGACAATCATTAAAAAAGTCTACAAGGCAGGGACTGAAAACATCTTTTAGTAGTCTGGTCAGTACTACATCTAGAGGGAATGATGTTGGAAGTAAGTGTCTGAAAGAGTGGAGAGAGAAACAGGATCGAAAAAATTGAAAAACAGCTGAGCACAAAGGAGCCTCGGTGCTCTCAGGGACCTGTCCTATGAGGCACTGTCTCACTGATGTGATTTTGTCAACAAAATACAGCATGGATTTTTCACAACAATCTTTGGAATTCATGTCAGGGAGAGTAAATTCACTTCTATTGTATTGACAACCAGACATATTTAAACTTCAATCATATCTATCCACTAAACTATCTATCCATAATTAATCATTAAATTAATCAAAGTACCTTAATAAAAATCCTGTGCTCTTGAACTTGATTTCTCTTAAAGACTATTAAAACTATCTTTTTGCATATGTTTTTGCCAAGTCAAGTTTATTTCTATAGCGCTTTTCACAACAGACATTGTCTCAAAGCAGCTTTACAGAACTCAACAGTCAAGGTGAACAGTGTGCATTTATCCCTGATGAGCAAGCCGTGACGACTGTGGCAAGGAAAAACTCCCTTAGATGTTATGAGGAAGAAATCTTGAGAGGAACCAGACTCAAAAGGGGAACCCATCCTCATTTCGGTGACCTCAAGAGTTTGATCATAAATCTTTCAACAATACAGAACACTGGAGAGTAAGAACTAACATGAGTACTGGAGTGTAAGATTATAAGTAATGTTCTTTCTACAGTCTTATACAGTCTATATGGTTAGTAGCTCCTAGTTTTATGAGCTAAACATTTGTGATCATCACAGATCCAGCATCAGCTTCTCCATGCCAGAGCCTTTAAACACTCCAGGAGGTCCAATGTCAAAACCACACATGTAGTGGGATCCAATTGGCACTGGTATGTCCCTAGATGATAGATGGCATCTACTTCTTCAAAAGGTCCATAATCTTCATGAGGTGGGACGTGACTGGAGCTGGCCAACCTCAGGATGCCTCGGGATGCGGAGAGAAAGAGAAGCAGTGGAGAGGAATTAGCGTAGCTGCTGTTCATGATATTAACAGCACAAGTTGATAATGTGCATGTGATCAGATGTTCTGGAGCACAAGGTTATGATATGAGACATATGTTATGTGTAGGCTTTGCTAAAAAGATACGTTTTTAATCTGCACTTAAACTGGGAGAGTGTGTCTGAGCCCCGAACACTGTCAGGAAGACTATTCCATAGTTTAGGAGCTAAATGTGAAAATGCTCTACCACCTTTAGTGGACTTTGCTATTCTAGGAACTACTAGAAGCCCAGAGTTTTGAGATCTCAGGGAGCGTGGCAGATTGTAGTGTGTTAAAAGACTGGAGAGATACATGGGAGCCAAACCATTTAGTGCTTTATAAGTAAGAAGTAGTAGTTTGAAGTCTATTTGAAACTTAACAGGAAGCCAGTGCAGGGATGATAAGATTGGGGTTATATGGTCATATTTTCTTGACCTAGTAAGAACTCTTGCTGCCAGATTCGGAACTAACTGAAGCTTGTTAATTAATGATGTAGGACATCCACCAAGTAATGCATTACAATAGTCTATTCTGGAGGTCATGAATGCATAGACGAGCTTCTCTGCATCGGATATAGAGAACATGTTTCTTAGAAATATTTCCAAGGTAAAAGAAGGCTGCTTTTGTAACTTGGTTGATATGATTGTTAAAAGACAAGTTGCTGTCTAAAATAAATCCCAGGTCTTTTACCGTTGAACTAGTAGTTACAGAACATCAGTCTAAATGCAGGTTGAGATTCTGGAGCTTCTGTATACTGGTTTTTGGGCCGATGAGCAAAATCTCCGTCTTATCAGAATTTCGTAGTAGAAAGTTATCGGCCATCCATCTCTTATTTCTTTAACACACTCAGTTATGCGAGCTAATTAAGCTGTATCGCCTGGTTTTGTTGATATATAGCGGGGTATCATCAGCATAACAATGGAAGCTAATTCCATGCCTTCTAATAATGTTTCCTAAGGGAAGCATGTATATTGTGAAAATCAGGGGTCCTAGAACTGAACCTTGTGGCACGCCATAATTTACTAGCATTAGCCTGGATAACGCTCCATTTAAGTCTACGAAATGGTAACGATCGGACAGGAAGGATTTAAACCAGCTTAATGCCTGTCCCTGAATACCGATGTAATTCTGTAAGTGATCTAGCAGGAGATCATGGTCTATAGTGTCGAATGCAGCACTAAGATGTAGTAAACCCAACAGCAAGATGAAGCCTTGGTCTGAAGCTAAAAACAGGTCATTAGTGATTTTAATTAGGGCAGTTTCTGTTCTATGATGGGGCCTAAAACCTGACTGAAACTCTTCAAAGATATTGTTCTCTTGTAAGTGGGAACCTAACTGGCAGCGACAATCTTTTCTAAAATCTTAGACATAAATGGAAGATTTGAAATTGGTCTGTAATTCAATAGCGTGTTTGGATCCAGATTAGGTTTTTTAATTAGGGGCTTAATAACTGCTAACTTGAGGGATTTATGGACGTGACCTAAGGATAGTGAGGAGTTAATAATATTGAGAAAAGGCTTACCAGCTGTATAAAACACTTCCTTCAATAGAGGAGGTGGAATGGGATCTAACTGACATGTTGTTGATTTAGCTTTAGTAATAAGATCATACAGCTCTTCCTGTCCTATGTAAAACCGTGTAGATGTGGAGTTGTAGGCGAGATAATGTTAGGAGATGCTGTCAGAGGTTGGACCGCCACAATTTTTTTTTCTAAATGTTATCTATTTTTTCAGTGAAGAAATTCATAACGTCAAAACATATGTTTTTGTTTATATTATTATTCAGATTCTTCAGAAATCATACAAAGGAAATTTTGAGAATTAAAAATCATACATTTTTAAATCATTGTTTACCCTTTCACTCTTATTTTTCAGATGCTTTGTTGGGATAAATACACTAAAGGGGACCAAAGCTGAAAAGTGACATCTAAAAAAAACTGGGAAAACTGTGAAGAAGAAGACTGTTAGACTGTCATGATATAAAGAAATGATATTGGGACGTCAGTCCCAAAGAGACTTATGGACTTTGAGTGGCACTTCATTTAAAATGTATCTGACACTCCCTACTCATGCTGTTGGTTTTTAGAAATATGTAGTGGGCTGGTGTTTTTTTGTTTTTGTTAAATACTGATTTGTAGATTGCAGATCATTTGTTACAGACCCATTTGATAATAAAAAGTGACTAGTTTGGTAGGTTTACTTTAATTTATTTAATAATTTTAAGTAATTTGTTTTAGAATATATTTTTGGCCTGGTGTTGGGCAAAGCTTGATTTAAGACTAGATTTGTATTTTTGTTTGTTTGCTTTTTCTCCAGCCATTTTTGTATTTTGATTTGTTGATTGGTGCTTTTGTGCTGTTGTATTAAAATAAAAATTAAGGCATTACGTCGTTATTTCTTTGTAATGCATAAATACAAATATAAAATTTTAATTGCATTAAAATTAACAATTATTTGGATGTGATAAGCATGTGATTTCACAGCTATATGCTTCTAAATAACAATTGTATGCTGAAGCTAACAAAAACAGTATAATGCAGTTCATTTCAATAACAGCAACCCATTGTAATTTTACAGCATACTGCTGGCAACCACAGCTGCCACAGATTTTTTTACAGTGTAAATACATGGTGAGCATAAAGAAATATTCACATCAAATCTCGAAATGAATAGGCTACAATGGCAGATCATATTGGGTTTTAATTCTGTCATCCAAGAACAGGAATCTAGGGCCATTATAAATAGATAATCCATAATGATAGCTGAAGATTAGAAGAAAAAAAAAAAAAAAACATCCTTTTTCACAGTATAATATAGAAAAAAAGTTATCAGATTCAAGTCTAGTTTTGGCTGTGTTTAATGCAGTTGCTACGTACTTCATCCAGCCTGAGGTCCTGAAACTGTTTGGCAGGTTATGTTCAAGATTGTCTTTGTACTACTGTACTGTTTCATTTCATTTCTGTACTTTGATTAGTTCTGTACTCTAAGTTGATAATGTTGACGAGCCTTAAAATCAAAATACATTTAATTACTAGACTCAATAAAGTCTTTATTTGCTGCCGGTACTCTGACAAGACGAGTGCAAAAACACATCACATACCAAAAGACATGGTATCTATTCAAACTGTGGAGAAAGGAGGTTTCAGAAAGTTGATTTAAAATTTATTTAGACTGTTAAAAGGCTATCTGTGTTTGATTACAAATGCCTGTGTAATAAGTCATTGGACACAGTAGAGGACAAAATGTTAAATATTCAGCCTTGACTCTGGGACCAAAATCCAGAATTAAATCGATCCGCACGAGCATTAATCGTCCACAAACAGATGGTTAGCCAAAGGAGGAGAAGGAGAGGAGAAGGAGAGGAGAAAGACGTCTACAGAGACGGCAGGAGAAAGGAGAAGTGGAGGAGAGTGGAGGTTTGGGGTGGGACTTTAAATGTTGGTACTATGACTGGTAAAGGGAGAGAGGTAGCTGATATTGATGGAGAGGATAAAGGTGGATATGTTGTATGTTCAGGAGACCAAGTGGAAAGGGAGTAAGGCCAGGAACATTGGAGGTGGGTTTAAACTGTTCTATCATGGTGTGGATGGAAAGAGAAATGGTGTAGGGGTGATTCTGAAGGAAGAGTACAGTAAGAGTGTAGTGGAGGTGAAGAGAGTTTCTGATAGGGTGATGAACGTTAAGCGGGAAGTTGAATGGTTGATAAATTTCATCAGTGCTTATGCTCCACAAGTCGGCTGTGAGATTGAGGAGAAGGAAAAATTCTGGAGTGAATTAGATGAAGTGGTAGGTGGTGTACCTAGGAATGAACAATTGGTGATTGGGGCAGACTTTAATGGGTATGTAGGTGAAAGCAAAAGAGGTGATGGGTAGGTATGGCTTAAAGGAGATGAATGTGAAAGGGCAGATGATGGTAGATTTTGCTAAAAGGATGGAAATGGCAGTGATGAACACGTATTTTAAGAAGAAGGAGGATCATAGGATGACGTATAAGAGTGGAGGAAGGTGCACACAGGTGAACTATGTTCTGTGCAGGAGATGTAACCTGAAGGAGATTGTAGACTATAAGGTGTTATAAGATAGACAGCATCGGATGGTGGTCTGTAGGATGGTTTTGGCGGTAAAAAATCTTCTTCTTTACCGCCAAAACCATCCTACAGAGCACCAGGAGAGTAAGGATTGAAAGAAGAACAAGATGGTGAAAGATGAAGGAGGAAGACTGTAGTGTAAGGTTCTGGGAAGAGGTCAGACAGGGGCTCGGTGGTGGTGAAGAGGTGCTGGATGATTGGGCAACTACTGCAGAAGTAGTACTTGGTGTGACATCTGGAAATAGAAAGAAAGACAAAGAGATGTGATGGTGGAATGAGGAAGTGCAGGAAAGCATAAGGAGAATTAGTTGGCAAAACAGAATTGGGATCGACAGAGAGATGAGAAAAGTAGGCAGGAGGACAAGGAGATGCGGCAGCAGGTAAAGAGGGATGTGGCGAAAGCCATGGAGAAGGCATATGAGGAGCTCTATGAGAAGTTGTACACTAAGAAAGGAGAAAGGATTTGGCCAGGCAAAAACTCCAAGCTGGGAAGGATGTGCTGCAAGTTAGAGCAATAAAGGATGGAGATGGAAGTGTGTTGACTAGTGAGAAGAGTGTGTTGAGAAAATGGAGGGAATATTTTGAGCAGCTGATGAACAAAGATAATGAGAGAGAGAAAAGGTTGGATGGTGTAGAGATGGTGGAGCAGGAAGGGGATAGGATTAGTAAGGAGGTAGTGAGAGCAGCTATTAAGAGGATGAAGAGTGGAAAGTCGGTAGGACCAGATGACATACCACTCGAAGCATGGAGATGTTTAGGAGAGATGGCAGTGGAGTTTTTTATCCAGATTGTTTAACAAAATTCTGGAAGGTAAGAGGATGCCTAAGGAATGGAGGAGTGTGCTGGTACCCGTTTTTAAGAATAACGGACATGTGCAGACCTGCATTAACTACAGAGGAATTAAGTTGATCAGGCACACCATGAAGTTATGGGAACGAGTAGTGGAAGCTAGGCTGAGAGAAGAGGTGACCATCTGTGAGCAACAGTATGGTTTTATGCCGAGGAAGTGCACCAGAGATGCCTTATTTGCTTGAGAATGTTGATGGAGAAGTATAGAGATGGTAAGAAAGAGTTGCATTGTGTGTTTGTGAATTTAGAGAAAGCATATGACAGGGTGCTGAGAGAGGAGTTGTGGTATTTTATGAGGAAGTCAGGTGTGTCAGAGAAGTATGTGAGGGTGATGCAGGACATGTATGAGGACAGTGTGACAGCAGTTAAGTGTGCAGTAGGAAGAACAGACTGGTTCAAGGTGAAGGTTGGACTGCATCAAGGATTGGCTCTGAGCCCTTTCCTGTTTGCAGTGGTGATGGACAGGTTGATGGACAGGTTGATGGACGAGGTCAGACAGGAGTCTCTGTGGACTATAATGTTTGCGGATGATATGATTTGTGGGGAGAGTAGGGAGCAGGTTAAGAAGAGCCTGGAGAGGTAAAGGTATGTGCTGGAGAGAAAGAGAATGAAAGTCAGTAGGAGTAAGACAAAGTACATGTGTGTGAATGAAAGGGAGGGCAGTGGAGTGGTGCGGTTGCAGGGAGAAGAGGTGGAGAAGGTGGAGGAGTTCAGGTACATGGGGTCAACAGTGCAGAGTTATGGAGAGTGTTAGAGAAGTGAATAAAATAGTGCAGGCAGGGTGGAGTGGGTGGAGAAGAGTGGCAGGAGTGATTTGTGATAGAAGAGTATCTGCAAGAGTGAAAGGTGAAGTTTATAGGACTGTGGTGAGACCTGCGATGTTGTGGAAGCTAGGCTGATGTTGTATGGTTTAGAGACAGTGGCATTGAGTAAAAGACAGGAGGTGGAGCTGGAGGTAGCAGACTTGATGTTGAGGTTTTCGTTGGGAGTGACGTGGATGGACAGGATTAGAAATGAGTTTATTAGAGGTACAGCGCATGTAGGATGTTTTGGAAACAAGGTGAGAAAGGGCGGACAGGGCAAGGTGAGAGTAGGGAGAGGTGGTATATCGGTAGGAGAGGATGGAGCTACCAGGAAGGAGGAAAAGAGGAAGGAGGTTCATGGATGTGGTGAAGAAAGACATGCAGGTAGTTGGTGTTAACAGAGGACTTGGAGGACAGGGGGGTGTGGAGACAGATGATCCGCTGTGGCTACCCCTAATGGGAGAAGCCAAAAGAAGAAGAAACAAATGGTTAAGTAGAGTGATGTAATCCAACTATCTAGCCAATATTATTTGCAGTATGAAAATTCCCACAAGCCTCCATAGAGTTTTCCCCATTATAATTATTATACGGTCATAAGTTGTTCGGTGTGCTAGAGGTCAGCTGTGAAAACTGTGAGGAGGGACTTTCCAACAGGAAAAAAGGAAAAGAAAAGCTAGGTTCTTTGTGGACCTATTGCTTGCTTATTATTTCCTCATCCTCTGAGCCAGAAAGCTATCCTAACACATTTTTAAAAGATTATTTAAATAATGCAAAAACATGAAAGTTATGCATGTTGCACAAATTTTATTAAATGTCCCCGACAACTATGTTCAGACTTAAACATCAAGTAAGCAAAATTTCATTTCTCTTTACTGAGAAATGTGTCGAAATTCTTGTTTGGAAGGTAGTAATCATACTGAAAATTTTTCCTAGAAACCCTGAACCTAAAATATAAAGTCATGATATAAAGAAAGATTATGTAACATTACAGTTTAAAATAGGTATTCTTCTTTTACTGAAACATGTTCTTGCTCCTTACACCTGCTTAGAAAATAAGCACAGTCTAGGTTAAATGTTTGTAATCTAGCTAAAAGATAAGATAAAAGCTCATTAGTAAAATTTGGAATTAAGGTTGTAATTTCATTTTAGATTTTTTAGCTGGCGGTTAGAGGAGCTTATCTTGCTTTCCATAGAATCCACTTTATTTTGCAGTGTGTCCAGCAAGACATCATGATCATCGATCTCTGCCTGCAACCCCAGGCCCAAATTCTTCAGTCGACTCAGCCCCTTAGACATCTCATCTTAATAGAAAAACACACACACACACACACACACACACGCACGCACGCACACGCGAACACACGCGCGCACGCACGCACGCACGCACGCACGCACGCACACACGCACACACGCACGCATGCACACTTTGAATAATCAAAGCTGGTGTATTTGTTTGTTCATTCCTTACATTGTTTCTTAATTCTTTTCTCACCCAAGTTATTGTCCAGATGCTGATGAGCAGCTTTCAAGTGTCTATTCTTTGGGTGACCATTTCGAGACGATCCATTATCAAATGAAGCACTAAATCCTTTTTGGGCAAACATAATATGTGAGCTTAATCTTGAACAAAAAAATTTATGTTTCGGTATTTAAATTATGAATTTATTTACATATACCCTATGATGTACAAATTACTCAATCTGAAAAACATGACATTATTTCAGTAAACAATATAATTTGCTAAAAAATCAATTCCAGAAATCTACAGTTAAGGACAAATAGACACAGCTTTGAGCCACATGAAATCTTATGTGTGTGCACAGCGACAAAATCATAGTCACTTGAAATAAGAGGAAAAAATAGCTTACCAATTGGGTCCAGTTTCCTGAGGCTGGGATGGATGGCTTCATATTTATCTTCATGCTCCCTGCTATCTGCCAGTGCAGTCTGTAATCTATATATATAGATATAGATAGATATATATATATATATATATAAAATGGCATCAGTAAATATAAATGTTATAATTAAGAGAGTAGAGTAGTGCCTGATCAGAGTAACAGTACTACAGCTGTTGTTTTTTTACTCCATACTCAGTTCCATAAGTATTTGGAGTGTCACAAATGTTGTACTTGTGCCTTTGTATATTATTATGCATTTGAAATTAAGCCATCATGAAGCAATCCAGTTATTTTTTGGTGTCCTCCTAATTTGATAAACATGCAGGAGAAAAAAGATCTAGAGTCGATTCCAAGTGATACAAAAGTGAATTTGCATCTAATAGCTGTTCATGGGATCTATACAATTAAACAAAAAATAAAAAATAAAAAAATAAATAAAAAACAGAAATAGCAGAAATTTCAACAAAGCCAAATCAACAATTTTGTCACATTATCAAGAAGAGGGAAGCCACCTGCAAACTCAGCATTGTCTAGCATAGTCAAGTACCATGAAGGACAGGCATACAATTATCAAAATCTACATGAAAGAAATGCAAACCAATGCTAACAGTTTGAAACAGAAAGGTCCAATTCTACTTATAAAAATAAAAATACTTAATTAATTAAATTAATTAATTAATTCCTGCCCAGTTCTGGAACAAGGTTTGAACCAAGATTAATGTTTACCAGATTAATGGGAAGAAAGGACCATGGAAAAAGTTAAGGGGCTCATGATCCACATACTAAGTTAAACATAATAACATGCCATAAGCATCTATGGCTGCTCAGCAACCCTAAGAAATAAAAAAAAAGAAATGTTGTTAAATGACTCTTAAAATAGAGCTCAAAGTCTATGTGTCAATGACATCAAAATATAATGCAGCAAATAAAATAAAAAGAAAAATTTTACTTATTATAATACTAAACCTCTATACCTGTTGCTGGCCTCATAGACTGGTAGCTGTTCCTTCTGTGGAGACCTTGTTTCAGAATTTCCTTTGAAGTAGTTAACCAGACCTCCCCATACACTCTTAATAGAGTTTATATTCTTTTGACTAGTCTTCATGTTCTGTGTCATATTATCCACCATTTTTTCTGTCCTCTTCAAGGCCTCACCCTGACAAATCAACTCCTGTTGAGACAAAAGGACAAACTTCACACACAAAAAAATCTACATGGACACTATATGCAACAAGTAGGTGGACAAGTGACCAGCACACCCATACCCATATTGTTTTGGTTTTTTTTAAACAATACACATGTACCCAAAGTAAACTCCAAAATACATAGATAATTTTGAGTTTGATTGCATTAATATTAAAGGTGAGTATATTATACTAATCGATACTTGTGGGGTTCTCTTTCAAACATTCGTTCAGTATATCACTATGGGAATCCCTCGGGCGTGACCAATCCTGGAAGCATCAATCACATCACGTCTGTCGGCTGACAGACCAATCACGCCAGTGATGCGGGAAGTCCCGCCTCCCTATATACACCGCTGCTAACGGGCCCTGCCTCATTCTCGTTCTCTTGCCCGCAGCAGATCTTTAAGGGGTGGTCGCTAAACTGTTCAGGGACGAGTCGTTGCGGTACGTCTTCGAGCGCGGCTTCTTCTTTTGAGGGGAATATTCACTGTTAAAGCCAATATTTGCTTGTTAAGTGAAATAAAAAGGTATCGTACGAGACCTGTTTTCGAGAGGCACATTGTGGTGATCTCGTTTATCTCTCGGTGTTTGCACCTCCGTTATGGCAACTGCAAGCCCATCCGGTTGCTCGGCGGCGAGGAAAGATCCCTTCCAACTGTGTGCATGCGGGTCTATGATCTCAGCCAAAGACTCTAATCCCCTGTGCAAAGTGTGCTTGAGAGTTAGACACGCACAGGCTGTGCTCGCTAACCCCGAGTGCTGCCTGCACTGCTCTCGTTTCTTCGAATAAACGAGAACCATGTCTCTCTCCGCCACCGCAGAGAGGAACAAGGCTCCTTCTCAGGCACCATGTAGCTGGGGAGAATCTCCTGTCCTTCCTCCGCTCTTTGATTCAAACCCTTTAGTGGGGGACAAGGATGATAAGGTTGTTTATTTTTTGGAGGAGGATGCTATCCTTCCTCCTGATCTTCTCTCCAGGCCTGGAAGTGCTATGGGCCCTTCCCCCGTGCCAGGTGAGCTCACGGAAATCTCACATTAACCCCGTTAAGGGTTTCTCTAGACTGGAGGTGTACAATATGGAGGATTTGGGGCTGTCCAACCCTCCAACCCCCGTCGAACTATCGGTGGCATGTCACCTCCACCCTAATCGATGAGCTGCCCTATCCTCCTCCTCCCCTTCACTGCCGGGATGAACGGAGATGCTGTCCGCCTCTCTTTTCCAGAAAATTTACCCCTCCTCGGCCCTGGCGGTTAGAGCTCTAAATGACACCTCACTGCTCACAGCATACCAGGCGGAGCTCATAAAAGAGATGGGGAGGCAAATTGATGCTGGGTCACCTGACTCGGCTTTGTGGGAAGAGATGCGCCAGCAGTGCAATCTACGCAAGAAAGATGGGGAAGCGTTTGAAGCATGCCTTCCAAGAAAGCCTACTGCTCGCCAAAAACAGCCCCAGCCCACGAGCAAGGCCTCTTTTGCAGCAGCTGCGGCTAGGCATTGCCCAGCTAACCCTCAGGGAGGGAAGAAAAGACGGCCGACCTAACCTGTGGTCTGATTTTGGGTCAAAAGAGGGGCTACAGCACTCACGGTGTTTCTGTAGCACCCCTCGACTCATGTCAGGAGTCTTGTCCTCCCCCTCTAGCAAAAAAGCGTTGGGGAGTGTTTCAAGAACAATGTTCAGTGAACGAAGGTTTTACTCCCGGTACTTTGTTGTTCCCAAGAAAAGCGGCGGGAGACTCCATCCCATTCTGGATTTACAGAACCTGAACAAACACCTCAGGAAGTACAAGTTCAAAATGCTCACATTAAAAGCATTGTACAGTGTTATTCGTCCAAAAGACTGGTTTACATCAGTGGATCTGAAGGACACGCCTTTTCACATAAGCATTTATCCGGCATACAGAAAATTCCTACGCTTTGCCTATCGGGGCACAGCTTACGAATTTTTGACAGTTCTGTTCGGGCTGGCTTTAGCCCCAAGGATCTTTACCAAATGTGCCGAGGCTGCACCGTCACCGCTGAGAGCAGCAGGTCTCAGAGTGTCAGCGTATTTGGACGATCTCCTCCTCTGCGCTTCGTTACGGGAGCAGGCGGAGGTGGATATGAGTGTGCTTGTGTCTCACCTGACTGGCTTAGGCTTCAGAATAAACGAGACAAAAAGCTGCTTGGTGCCCACACAAGAAATAATTTACCTCTTCGTCACTGAAGAAATCACGTTTTTCTCGAATCGGGAACCCCGCTGAGAGCTGTTTCCCTGAGAAAAGTAGTGACGACAGATGCGTCGCGCACGAGTTAGGGTGCAGTGTGCGAGGGCAGGATAGCGAAAGGGAAATGGGCAACATTTCGTGCAGTTTCTTCGGAGTCACCACGTATTCGTCAGATTAGACAACACAACGGCGCTGGCGTACATAAATCGCCAGTGCGGAACATGCTTTCCTCAACTTCACAGTCTAGAGCGAGAACTCGGTGTGGGGCATGAAGCATTTATCATTACGAGTGACTCGTGCCGGGAGTGATGAATGCGGGGGCATTCATCTTGTCCAGGGGAAATTCTCTGTACGGGGAGTCGTCTCTCCACCCTCAGGTGGTGAACCTGTTATGGGAGAGATTCGGCCGGACTGCCGTACATCTCTTCGCCTCACATGAAAACACTCATTGCCCTCTATTTTTCTCTCTGGCCAGAAACGGTGCACCTATGGGTGTGGATGCGTTAGCACACCCGTGGCCAAACATACTGCTTTACACATTTCCTCCACTGAGTATGAGCATGCTGACTCTAAAAAGAGTAAGAGAAGGCAGTCACTCGGTAATACTAATCGCTCCAAACTGGCCAAGGAAGTTGTGGCTAACAGAGATATTTAAACTCCTGCACGATCGGGCCTGGCCTCTCCCGTTGCGCAGAGATCTTCTCTCGCAAGCAGGCGGAGAGATTTTTTACCCTGCATCAGACAGTGTGGCTTTCTGGGCCTGGCCCGTGAGAGGTTGAATTTCAGTCTCACTGGTTTGCCAACGAGGGTGATTTAGACTATTCAGAATGAGAGAGCAGCCTCAATGCACTCTGCAAATAAGAGGAAATGGACAATATTTGAGCTATGGTGTGCGCAAAAACAGATTGTCGCTTTTTACTGTTCTGTGGCAGAGGTGTTGTGCTTTTTGCAAGATGGGCAGAGCGCTTTCAACCGTTAAGGTTTACCTTCGCCGCTGTTTCTGCATGCCACGTAGGGATTGACAGAAATTCTATGCATTACGTGCATTACATCACAAAATCAGCTGTTTGTTTCATGGGCTGATTCTCATAAGGGAAAACCTGTTTCCTGGCATCACCTGTCCCACTGGCTTGTGGAGGCTATTAAATTAGGTTATAATAGCATGGGTCTTAACCCTCCAGAAGGGCTGAGGGCTCATAGTACCCGAGGCTTGGCCACCTCGTGGGCGCTTTTTAAGGGCGTTTCAATTCAGGACATTTGTGCAGCTGCGTGCTGGGCTTTGCCACACACTTTTGTCCGATTTTATAGGCTGGACATCACGGAGCCTTCGGTGGCTCATTCCGTCCTGTGTGTAAAAAAAAAATAAAGAAATAAAAATTACAAAGGGAGATGGAAACATCGTAAATTGGATGTTTTTCATTTCTCACACATTTCCGCTCTTTTTGGTGGGGGATGGAAATCTCATGTAAATTTTATCACATCACTGAGTTGGTTGACATCTGCTTCGGACAGCATATCTGCAATACGGGAGTTGTCTATATCCCATAGTGAAAAACCAAACGAATGTTTGAAAGATAACTTGTTACTTACATAACCCTGGTTCTCTGATAACAGGAGTGAGGTGTCTCACCACACTTCCTTCCTTGCAGTGCACGAAAAAGTGATATGTGAGAATGAGGCAGGGCCCGTCAGCAGCGGTGTATGTAATGAGGCGGGACTTCCCGCATCACTGTCGTGATTGGTCTTTCAGCAGACAGACGTGGTGTGATTGATGCTTCCCGAGGCGATTCCCAAAGTGAAATACCTCACTCCTGTTATCAGAGAACCGGGGTTACGTAAGTAACCTAATGTTACGTTCTATGACCCCTTGCAAGTAACAAAAAAAACCGCAAGGTTTTGACTCTCTCCTTTTGATGGTTCCTTCTTCAAGGGGAATTGTACATGTACTGTTAGGAAGTTTTTCCTATCCGGCTCGAAGGACCATATTAGGATTTTCACTATCTGGTGTGTGCTGATCAGGGGATTGTACTCGCCCCAGCATGACAGTAAAAACACGGTACAGGATTCAGAACACTCAACTTTACCGGGTCTAGAATAGATCGTATATGAGGTGATTCTTGCTGTCTTCTGTTAGTTGCTGTTCGGCAGGTTGCGTGATGCAGAATGCATGCTGAAAGGCCACTGTTGAGTGGCCACTGCTGAATGGTCAGTGCTGAGTGACAGGTTGCATGATGTCGAATGGCCACTGGTCAATGACGACTGCTGCTCGGTGTTCTGGCCTTTTATAGTCTTGATGGAGGAGGTGCACTGTGATGTCATAGGTAGCTTGTCATTACTTGGTAATCTGTATGTCTGCCTCTAGTGGTGAAGGTGGAAATACAACTGAATAGGAATCCTTTCTTACACTGCCACCCCCCAAATATGCATAGCATATTCATTCATTCATTCATTTTCTCCAGCTTATGCGTAATTCGGGTCGCGGGAGTCTAAGCAGGCCCCCGCCTTCGACTGCTGCCCAATCCTCACAGCACCGTCCCTTATGGTTCCTCCTGCAGGTGGTGAGCCCACGGGAAGGCGGCCCCACGTCACTCTGACGTCACGGACCTTGATATTTCCCTCGTAAGGGACCCCCGGAGCATAGAGGGTTAAGGGCCTTGCTCAAGGGCCCAAGAGTGGCAGCTTGGGGATACCGGGGCTTGAACCCCAGACCTTCCGATCGGCAACCCAGCGCATTAACCGATGCATTAACCAGCGCATTAAGAGAGTTATGCCTCTAAAATATGCATAGCATATTTGCTCCTAAATCTTAGTTAAAAGTCTGTCAGTTTGATCTTGGTTTCGTCCTCATCTGCTATCTCTGGTATATTAATGAGACGGGTAACTGGCCATGTGTATAATCGACCTTTAATGTTAACCTCTGCAGACCTTACTTTGTTCATCTTCTCCAGGGAATGTCCTCAACATTCTCCCGATCAACCAAAGGGCTCGTGGTAACAGGGGATCAACAATCATAACAACAGACCCAACTGCAAGGGTTTTAGTCTCTGCATGCCATTTATATCGTAGTTGGAGATTGGGTAAGTAGTGTCTCATGAAGCTTGACCAGAAATGATCAGTGAGAACTTGACTTTGTCTCCATCAACATCGTCCTATGGATTCATCGACAGGGTATATCACTTGAGGTAAAGAACTGTCTGGCCGCCCCATGAGCAGAAAATTTTGGGTAACTGGGTCTAAATCTGCTACATTGGAGGAGACATAACCTAGAGGTTTGCTATTAAGGATTCCCTCTATCTCAATAAGTACTGTTTGAAGAACTACTTCTGTTACTGTTTGTGCAACTACTACAGTACGGAGGGCATTTTTAAGAGATCGGCTTTCTTTCCCAGCTGCCACCAAATGTGTTAAAGTTCCAGGCTGCAATTCTTTAAGGCATCTCTTAACTGTCTCTCTCCACCCTGAAAGTTAGTGCCTTGGTCAGATATCATTTATGAGGGGGTGCCTCTGCATGTTACAAATCTCCTCAGAGCCATGAGGAAGGAGTCAGTGTCTATAGCTGTAAAAAGCTCAATGTGTACACATCGAGTTGTAAGACACTTTTTTTTTTATTCCCCATCTTTTCTCCAGGCATCTGCCTATTTTGATTTGGAAAGGTCCAAAACAATCCATACCAGTGCTGTAGAAGGGTGGTTTGTAAAGTCTCAAGCGTGCTGGAGGAAGATCAGCCATTTTAGGGTTCTCAGGTTTAGCCTTCAACTTACGACATTCCATGCAGTTATGTTGGGATTTTCGAATTGCTTAACGACCTATTAGTATCCAGACACTCCTCCTCATTTCAGCAAATACTCGTTCTGGTCCTGAGTGACACAGCTTACTATCATAGTCTTGAATGAGTAATTTGGTGGCTCGATGATGAGGGTCTAGGATAATAGGGTGAACTGTTTGGAGTTCACCCTATTTCCCTTCGGCACGATGTAGGCGTCCTCCTACCCGTATAAGCTGACTGGCTTTGTCAAATTCTGGGGCTAAAGTGCGTAATCTACTTGTAGTGGATAGGGGCTTACCAGAGTTTAGTTGTTCGTATTCCTCTGGAAAACTGTCTTGTTGAATGTTACGAAAAAGGAGATGTTCTGCTGTCACATAGTCCTTAGCTGTAGGTATACTATGTTGATCGAAATCACTTTGACGGTGTTGAACTGTGGCTTCAACAAGGTCCTTTCAAGAATTGTACTCACTGGGATCTAAAGTCTTTGATGTTTGTGAGACACCGCAGAATATACTGGCTCTCCATTCCACTTTATCTTCAGAGGTTTTAAGGGATGGCAGGATTGGCCACCCTGATTCAGCTTGAAGTGAACGGGTGGACCTTGACTCCACCTGTTTGGTGTAACAAGCTCTAGTCTCTTAATCTCTTCATCATATGCAACTGCCTTCACGGAATCCTTTGCCAACAGCCGCTTTATGCTTATTAAATTGGGCATAACAAAGTTCTTAGAGGCACAGAGTTGTGGCATATTAGCTTTCCTCAAAGGGGGAGTTGCATAGCGATTCACTCCATCTACCATCACCCTGGTTGTTCTGGTTTGCAACAGATCCATTGCCACTTGATCCTGCTTTGATCGCATGACTAATTTCTCATTTATGTGTGATATAGTATCACCTTGCCATAGTCTCTCTACATTCCAGGATAGTTCTTCCATTTGAGGAGTGATAGAGAAATGTATACATTGTTGAGGCTGTAGCTGTTGCTGCAAAAAGCGTGTTGGGCCTTGTAATGTCCAGCCTAGTCTAGTTCTGATAGCTGCTGGACCTCCAGGGGGCCCTAGGCATACAGGCTCAAGGGGTGTTATGAGGTGAGGATGGTCTGCTCCTATCAAAAGGAGGGGTTGTACTTTATCAATAGGCTGTAAAGGAATGTCCTTTAGGTGTTGGTATCTCTGCTGGAGTGTTGCAATGGGATGAGTGTTCAGCCAAACCTAAGTGCTCAGAGGTAAAGGCATTCTGGATCCAGTAACTCTGTTGGGGCTGCGATATAGAGCGTACCCTAAAGGAAACTGCTGCCCCATTGAGTTTCTTGATATCTTGTTGAATAGTTCTTAATGTTAAATCTTCCTTCTGTCCTTGTAGCCCTAGTTTCTTAGCTGCAGCTGGGAGTAACATAGTTCTTTGGGATCGGTCATCGAGTACTGCATAAGTGTTCAGGGCTCGATTGTTGTGTTGTAATACAACGGGAATCACTTTCAGCAAAACACACTTGGAACCTTCTGGCCTGTCTAGATACAGGGTTTTGTTCGTGGAACTCACTAGACAGGTACTCTTCCTTTGAGGTCTGCTATTAACCTCATGAAGGATTTGAAGATGTTTCCCACCGCACAGATGACAAGGCTTCTTTAGGGTACAATCTTTAGCTAAGTGTGATTTTTGAGGCGTGATAGAGATATGTAAACATTGTTGAAGCTGTAGCTGTTTTTGCAAAAAGTGTGTTGGGCCTTGTAATGTCCAGCCTAGTCTAGTTCTGATAGCTGCTGGACCTCCAGGGGGCCCTAGGCGTACAGGCTCAACGGGTGTTATAACCACCTTCTGGCCTGTCTAGATACAGGGTTCCATGCAGGACAGAAGCGAGTTTATGCTTCGCCACTGGGCCTGGTTTGGGCCGCGGATGGCAGCCTCGGCACGACTCTCTCTAGTACTTTCTTTCTTTTTGTTTATTGTCTGTGTGTTTAGTTACCCTACCCTAATAACTTACACTAAAGAAGAATTGCTTAACATCGGGGAGTTCACTCCAGACACTTTTTCACCAGTTTTTACAAACCCGGAAAGTTATTTGGAGATCTTAGTTGGAGCAGCAGCAGCTACTCTCTATGGCACATGGAGGAGACGCCGGTGGGGGAAGCGCGCTGGCGCGCTAGTGAAGCTACAACAGAGGGGATTTAGAACTGCGCTCCCTTCGATTCAGCTGGCGAACCTCCGCTCACTGCCGAACAAAATGGACGAACTAACTCTTCTTAATGGAATAAACAAAGATTTTGCAAGCTCTGCTGCTCTCTGTTTTACTGAAACGTGGCTCAGCCACTCAATCCCGGACAGCGGATTACTTCTCTCGGGCTTCCACTTACACCGAGCGAATCGCGTAACGGAGCTATCGGGCAAAACGAAAGGCGGCGGAATCTGCTTCTACATTAACGAACGTTGGTGTACAGATGTCACAGTGCTGGATAAATACTGCAGCCCAAACTTGGAATCACTGGTAATAAACTGTAAACCGTTTTACTCACAACAGGAATTTTCCTCATTCATTCCGATCGGAGTTTACATCCCACCTCAGGGCAATGTGAATGATGCACTGCAAAACCTGGCAAACCAAATATCCGGCTTGGAGCAAAAACATCCGGATTCTCTTTTTATTATCCTTGGAGACTTTAACAGAGCAAAACTAACACTTTAACTTCCAAAATACAGGCAACATATTAACTGTCCGACAAGAGGGAAAAACACACTGGATCATTGCTACACTGTTCTTAAGGACTCGTATCGCTCTGTACCCCGGGCAGCTTTAAGGAACTCTGATCACTGCTTGGTTCATCTTATTCCAACATACAGGCAGAAACTAAAATCTGTTAAGCCTGTAGTTAAAACAGTGAAGAGATGGACCAGGGAGGCAAAGCAAAGACTGCTTTGACTGCACTGATTGGAGTGTCTTTGAGGCTGGAACTGACAGCCTGGATGAGCTGACTGACACTGTGTCATCCTACATCAGTTTTTGTGAAGACGTGTGTGCCAACCAAAACCTTCTGCAAGTTCAGTAACAACAAGCCATGGTTCACAGCCAAACTGAAAAAACTTCAACATGCCAAGGAAGATGCATACAGAGGGGAGGACAAAGCACTGTACAAGCAGGCCAGAAACCAACTGACAAAAGAGATCAGAATAGCCAAAAGAAGCTACTCTGAAAAGCTGAAAAGCAGGTTTTCAGCTAACGACCCTGCATCAGTGTGGAAAGGCCTGCAAAATATCACAAACTACAGGAGACCACCCCTCCCCACTGAAGCAAACAAGGACCTGGCTGACGACCTCAACAGCTTCTACTGCAGGTTTGAGAAAAATATCTTCACACCTCTCATCCAACCCAGCCCAATGTCTGCCCCCATTACAACTCTGGAATCCTCTCTTACAACTCCTCCCAGCACTCAAGTTGCATTCACGATTTGTGAAAAGGATTTGTGAAAAGGATATGTATCGGCTCTTTCAGAGACAGAAGACAAGGAAAGCTCCCGGCCCAGACGGTGTCTCCCCCTCCTGTCTCAAAGCATGTGCTGACCAACTGGCTCCCATCTTCACCTCTATCTTCAACAGATCACTGGAGTTGTGTGAGGTCCCCTCCTGCTTTAAACTCTCCACAATCATCCCGGTCCCCAAACACCCTCCATTACTGGACTGAATGACTACAGGTCTGTCGCTCTGACATCTGTCGTCATGAAGACCTTTGGAAAGCTGGTATTGGCCCATCTAAAGAAGGTGACAGAACAGCTGCTGGATCCCCTACAGTTTGCATAACGAGCAAACAGATCGGTGGATGACGCAGTCAACATGGGGCTAAACTAGATTCTGCAACACCTTGACTGCCCACGAACAAATGCCCGGATTCTGTTTGTTGACTTTAGTTCGGCTTTCAATACAATAATTCCGGGAATTCTCCACTCCAAACCTTACTATACCCCCTGCCATCTGTCAATGGTTAACCAGCTTCCTGACAGGCAGGAAACAACAGGTGAGACTGGGAGGTGTTACCTCCGGTATTCGGACAGTCAGTACTGGTGCTCCTCAGGGGTGTGTCCTTTCCCCACTGCTATTCTCCCTCTATACGAATGACTGCATATCAAGTGACCCAACTGTCAAACTCCTGAAATTTGCAGATGACACCACGCTCATCGGACTAATTCAAGATGGTGAGGAGTCTGCATATGAGCAGGAGGTGAAGCAGCTGGTGCTATGGTGCAGTCAGAACAACCTTGAGCTAAACACACACAAAACTGTGGAGATGATAGTGGACTTTAGGAAACACCCTTTAACACTACTCCCCCTCACAATATCCAACATCCCTGTGTCATCTGTGAAGAACTTCAAGTTTCTGGGCACTACCATTTCCCAAGACCTGAAATGGGAATCAAACATAAACTCGATTCTGAAAAAGGCCCAGCAGAGGATGTACTTTCTACGTCAATTAAGGAAGTACAGTCTGCCACAGAAGCTGCTGATACTGTTCTACACTGCAGTCATTGAATCTGTCCTGTGTTCATCAATCACTATCTGGTTTGGAGCAGCAAAAAAACAGGACAGAAACAGACTGCAGGAAACCGTTAAAACAGCAGAAAAAATCATTGGTGCCCCCCTGCCCACTCTCCAGGACTTGTACCATACAAGAACCAGAAACCGGGCAGAAAAAATCATTAATGGCCCTTCACACCCTGGACACAACATCTTTCAGCTCCTCCCTTCTGGCAGGCACTAGAGAACTTTGTTCGCTAAAACTGCCAGACACAGGAACAGTTTCTTTCCCCAAGCAATCACCCTCACTAACAACTGTGTGTGATTATAATAACAATTATATTCCCTGCTTCACATCTATGAGTACTGCACAGAACTCTCACTCATCACAGTATCTGTATATGTTGCACACTCTATTGCTGTTATTTACTGTACAAAGTTTATATTTACTGTACTGTACTGTATTTATTACCCACACTGTCTCACATTGTCTATTGTCTTGTATAGTCTGTTTTTGTCTTGTCATGCCTGTTTTGTCATGTATAGGTTTTTATTTATGTCTGTACTTTTGAGAGTAACAAACAGCTGGAATCAAATTCCTTGTGTGTGTCAACACACTTGGCCAATAAACCTGATTCTAATTCTGACCATCTTACTTTTCTGATCCTTTCTCTGATTCGAGTTCTCAGAGTCTTGACACACTCTGCCAGATCCGGTAGAGTGTAAGAATTCTGATGAGGCAGGTGTTGTCTGAATGAAGCACGCAAATCCGGAGGTAACTTGGTGAGTGAGCGTGCTGCATGTGAGGCGCACCGTAGTTTACCATCTCCCTCAGAGCCTAATGAGTTCAGGAGACCCACGAGAGCTTGAATTTGAAGGGCAAACAGATTAAAACTGGCTATATCTCCAGGCTCTACATTAGGGGCATCCATGACTTCTGCTATCTTAGTTAGGGCTAACTGAAAAGGTAGTCCATATCTGTCATTAAGCATAGTCATAGTGTCTGTGTATGGCTGAGAGAAATTCAGGAATGAGTCTGCTATTAGGCAAGCCGCTGTAAACTTGCACTCAAAAAAATGAAATGTGGCTGCTGTTGGTCCAAATAATATAAATGTTTAGACTAAATATTGTACTTAAGTTTGTGTATTAAAATTAAAAGAGTCGTGTTGACAAAATGAAAAAATAGTAATGTCAGGTTAAGACAACTAATTTTAGTAAAACGAATGAAAGAGTTGTGTTGCTTCTGCAGTACCGCGTTTTGGTCAACAGGTGGAGTAATATCTGCACATGCGCAGATGAAAAGCAGATTCAACGCGCACTTTTCTCCTCTGTTTTTGATCAGCGCCATTTAATGGGAATTAATTTCAACAAAGTTCACAGTGCAAAAAGAGAAAACAAGCGAAGATTTTCCTTTGTGGACACACAGCCAGGTGAGATTTTACTTTTTTATGTATATATATTGAGGATGTCATTAGGTTAGGTTGGTTAATCGCGAACAATCTCATGTTTTGTATGGTATTTTCATGATATTTTCACTGTGTTCCCCATGTGTGGGTTTTACATTCATGTTAGTTACATTCTTGTTTTTCGCTTTAATTTAATTTATATTTGTTGAAATGTGATTATTTGATTTTATTATTAGGGTAATATTAATCTTTGCCATGCTGTTTGTCTTTGTCTGGCAGGAGGACGGCAGTGATCGGATATTAGTAGGCCATTCCTAGAGGTAATATTTCTAGAACACATAATATATATACACATATATATATATATATATATATATATATATATATATATATATATATATATATATATATATATATATATATATACACACATACACATACAGTGAGGAAAATAAGTATTTGAACACCCTGCTATTTTGCAAGTTCTCCCACTTAGAAATCATGGAGGGGTCTGAAATTGTCATCGTAGGTGCAAGTCCACTGTGAGAGACATAATCTAAAAAAAAATTATCCAGAAATCACAATATATGATTTTTTAACTATTTATTTGTATGATACAGCTGCAAATAAGTATTTGAACACCTGTCTATCAGCTAGAATTCTGACCCTCAAAGACCTGTTAGTCTGCCTTTAAAATGTCCACCTCCACTACATTTATTATCCTAAATTACATGCACCTGTTTGAGGTCGTTAGCTGCATAAAGACACCTGTCCACCCCATACAATCAGTAAGAATCCAACTACTAACATGGCCAAGACCAAAGAGCTGTCCAAAAACACTAGAGACAAATTGTACACCTCCACCAGGCTGGAAAGGGCTACGGGGAAATTGCTAAGCAGCTTGGTGAAAAAAGGTCCACTGTTGGAGCAGTCATTAGAAAATGGAAGAAGCTAAACATGACTGTCAATCGCCCTCGGACTGGGGCTCCATGCAAGATCTCACCTCGTGGGGTCTCAATGATCCTAAGGAAGGTGAGAAATCAGCCCAGAACTACACGGGAGGAGCTGGTCAATGACCTAAAAAGAGCTGGGAGCACCGTTTTCAAGGTTACTGTTAGTAATACACTAAGACGTCATGGTTTGAAATCATGCATGGCACGGAAGGTTCCCCTGCTTAAACCAGCTTATGTCCAGGCACGTCTTAAGTTTGCCAATGACCATTTGGATGATCCAGAGGAGTTAATAGAACTTTTGGGTCATAATTCCACTAAACGTGTTTGGAGGAAGAAGATTGATGAGTACCATCCCAAGAACACCATCCCTACTGTGAAGCATGGGGGTGGTAGCATCATGCTTTGGGGGTGTTTTTCTGCACATGGGACAGGGCGACTGCACTGTATTAAGGAGAGGATGACCGGGGCCACGTATTGCGAGATTTTGGGTAACAACCTCCTTACCTCAGTTAGAGCATTGAAGATGGGTCGAGGCTGGGTCTTCCAACATGACAATGACCCAAAGCACACAGCCAGGATAACCAAGGAGTGGCTCTGTAAGAAGCATATCAAGGTTCTGGCGTGGCCTAGCCAGTCTCCAGACCTAAACCCAATAGAGAATCTTTGGAGGGAGCTCAAACTTTGTGTTTCTCAGCGACAGGCCAGAAACCTGACTGATCTAGAGAAGATCTGTGTGGAGGAGTGGGCCAAAATCCCTCCTGCAGTGTGTGCAAACCTGGTGAAAAACTACAGGAAACATTTGACCTCTGTAATTGCAAACAAAGGCTACAGTACCAAATATTAACATTGACTTTCTCAGGTGTTTAAATACTTATTTGCAGCTGTATCATACAAATAAATAGTTAAAAAAATCATACATTGTCATTTCTGGATTTTGTTTTTTAGATTATGTCTCTCACAGTGGACATGCACCTACGATGACAATTTCAGACCCCTCCATGATTTCTAAGTGGGAGAACTTGCAAAATAGCAGGGTGTTTAAATACTTATTTTCCTCACTGTATATATATATATATATACACACATACATACAAACACACACACACACACACACTCTTTTGGTGTAGTATATATTTAAATTTTGGTGTGTGTGTGTGTGTGTGTGTGTGTGTGTACAAATGAGTGCAATTCTCTTACACTGACTATTGCATGTTCCACATGGCACCTCATGACAAAGAAAACTCTGTGAAGAGCAACAATTCTAGATCTCAAATCCTCAAAGTTGCCAAGGCTGAAGATTCGTTAACACCCTGAAATTAAGTTATAGTACAGAGGTTTTCCAAGAAGAGTTCTACTTGAAATAGGCCTCGTAAGGTTCCATCAAAGAAGTCGAGTCCTTGCACTGTGCGTCAGGTGCAGAATTGCTGCATCATTGTTTTAGAGGTTGCAAAAGCGGAAGCTTCGCTTGTTAGTGCTCAGACCATACGCTACACACTGCAACAAGTCGGTTTGCAGGCCATCGTCCCAGAAGGAGCCTCTTCTGAAACTGCTCATAAGAAAACCCACAAACAGTTTGCTGAATAACAACCTGTTCAAGAGCATGAATTTCTGGCACCATGTCCTGTGGTCTGATGAGACCAAGATAAACTTGTCTGGCGCAGCTAGAGTCCAGCATGTGTGGCGACGACCTGGTGAGAAGTACGTGGTACCTGGTAAGAAAATGATGTCTTGCGTACAGTCAAGCATGGTGGTGGTAGCATCATGAGCCGTGGTTCATTGCGAGAAACGTGGATTCCAACATGTACTGTGACATTTTGCTGCACATGCGGACAGTGCGAGGACTCGACTTCTTTGATAGACCCTTGCGAGGCCTATTCCAAGTAGAACCCATCTTGGAAAACCTCTGTACCGTAACTCAATTTCAGGGTGTTACCGAATCTGCAACCTGGATAGTTCGCGACTTTTCATTTGGAACCAGACTGTATTAATGAAAAAGTATGCACCAGAGTTGTTTTTGCACCTGCAACAATTGAACCAACTCTGACCTCAAAGATTATTGTGCATCTTTTCCATAGCAGAAATGTAAAAATTCACCTGATTTAGGATCATTTTTGGATGTCTTGTACTGGTCGATAGGATTGACAAACTTGACTTTTGTAAAAACATCACAGTGGGATAATCTGTATGATGCTACTTGAACTGCAGACTGAAGAGTCTGGTTCCTCTCAAGGTTTCTTCCTCATATCATCTAAGGGAGTTTTTCCTTGCCACTGTCGCCACGGCTGCTCATCAGGGACAAACGCACACCATTCACCTTCACTGTTGTTTTCTGTAAAGCTGCTTTGAGACAATGTCTGTTGTGAAAAGCGCTATACAAATAAACTTGACTTGACTTGACTTGATGCTACTTAACGTTTTAGATGTACAGTAAAGCGCTAACTTTGCTCATTTTATATTGTTCAGAATGTCTCCATCGAGGGAAAAAAAAGTGAATGCATCCTGAAAGCCCTTATTGTCTACCTGAATGAAGACCGTCAAACCTTGTGAAGGAGTACATGGTAAGTAATTTAAATTTTTTTAAAAACAGAAACATGTTTGTGTAACCATCCCCTCCCTCTCACCCTTGATCTGTTGGTAATTCTCTTTTTATACTTAATATCTTTAGGATGGTAAACATGATGTCGTTGCAACCTCAATGCACAACACCACCCTGGGAATCTATGACATCGTACATGAAGGAGCAGATGCTACAGACCCATATGATGTTGGCATCATCAATAAAGACATCCAAATATTTGAAAACCTGACCAATGTGGCAAATGCATGTTCTGCGACACTTGGTCTAATTCATGCATTAAACTTGGCCTACCCACAAGATCTAAGATACACTTTAAGTATTTCAAAAGTTATTTATGTAACTAAATGCAAACAAGCATTCAAAAGGTCCAGGTCCCAAAAAATAAACCCTTGTCATAAGGCAGGACATACTGTATGTTTTCTCCATAAAGTTGTGCTGTTTGCTGTAGCAGTATATTTTGTTTCAGTACTGATCATGTTCATTCCTTCATGTTGGTATTGCATTGAATAACTGATACATTGTTAGTTTTTTTTTTTTCAGTTTCAAAGAAAAAGGAAATAATACAAAAGCCTTATTTTTTTTATTTGTTTTGTATTATTATTTTGTAAATGCTTATAGTTTTATTATTATTTTTGTAATAAGTAAAAATTAATTAGATTTTTAGAAAATAAAGGCAGTTTTCATATTTTGTACTGTACACATTCTTGTTGGAAAAAAATGTAAATACCTGTAGATTCATTGAATAAACTAATCAATAAAACTGGATTATTTGTTTTGGTTGAAGGCAACAATATAAATTTTAGAATAATTGAACTTAATTAACTTAATATATTAAAACTAAAGTAAGAATGTTAAGTTGATTTACTAAACATTACATTAACTTTATGTAATTAACTTAAGTTTACTAAAACCAATATTGTTACTTAAATGCAACCTAAATGAGTTACGTGGAACCTGTTGACAAAGTTAAGTAAGGCCAACATTTCATTTTTTTTGAGTGTGGTGTCCTAAGAGAATCTGATACTTGAAGAGTTCAGTTGCATCGGGGGGGAAGATGTTATCAAGGGCTAACTTTATATGAGTGAACTCTCTAAGGTCTGGACTGGTGAAGTTTGGAATTCTTGGATGCGGGCCCTTATAGGACGTGTCCGGAGATACAGCACTCTGAAGCCGCCCCATCAAGAAAGAATATTGTAGATTATGATCGGGATCGGGCTGTGGTCTTGTCCCGCAGGCACATGCATCTGACTTAAAGGGACTCTTACTAGGTGGCACTTTGGGTCTGCAGGGAGTAGACTGCCAAATATACGGCACTGGCTCTGGCACCACTGCTTTAGGTGGTTTAAAGATAGTTCTGGGCAATAAAACTGGAGTCTCTATGACCCGCTGTGGTCGGGGAGCTAGCAGAGCTGCCTGCAGATTTACTGTTAAATTCTGCATATCCTGATAAAGGGTTTTAAATTGTCAAAATTCCTTGTGAAAGGCCACTTGATCTTCATACAGTTGCCTAACTATCTTCTCCAGGTCTTGAAGCTTTGAGTAATGCCTAACGGATGTGGGTGCAGTCTCGTCCTCTTGTAACAAAGGCTCCTCCTTTCCATCACTTCCGAAAGGCAGTGTGGTGAGCCACGGTCTATCTTGTAAGTTAACATCCGAATGCGGAGCGCCAGTAGCTCAAACAGTTGGGTCAATGTCATCAGTATGTGAACTTAAAGGAAGGGAATCACTATAATCAGGGGTTAACACAGTAGATTCATCTCTCATTGTGTTTTGCTGTGTATCCTCTTCTTGTTCACGCGAACGCTGTGTAGTATTTCACCTCAGAGTCTTTTAGGTGGGATGGGGGCTGAGTTCTGCGTCGTAGGCACTGACACTCACAGGACGGTTGCTCTGACATCCTGCTTCTGTGGTAAGCACACTTATCCGAAGGACCAAGTGAAGGACCAAGTGAAGGACCAAGTGAAGGACCAAGTGAAGGACCAAGTGAAGGACCAAGTGAAGGACCAAGTGAAGGACCAAGTGAAGGACCAAGTGAAGGACCAAGTGAAGGACCAAGTGAAGGACCAAGTGAAGGACCAAGTGAAGGACCAAGTGTTAGGAAGTTTTTCCTCTCTAGCTCGAAGGACCATATAAGGATTTTTACTATCTGGTGTTCGCTGATCGGGGGATTGTACTCGCCCCAGCGTGTCAGTAAAAACACGTTACAATATTCAGAACATTCAACTTTACTGGGTATAGAATAGATTGTATATGAGAGGATTCTCGCTGTCTTCTGTTAGCTGCTGTTCAGTAGGTTGTGTGATGCAGAATGCATGCTGAAAGGCTACTGCTGAGTGACCACTGCTGAATGGTCAGTGCTGAGTGACAGGTTGCACGATGTCGAATGGCCACTGGTCAATGACGACTGCTGCTCGGTGTTCTGGCCTTTTATAGTTTTGATGGAGGAGGTGCACTGTGATGTCATAGGTAGCTTGTCATTGCTTGGTAAACTGTATGTCTGCATCTAGTGGTGAGCGTGGAAATACAACTGAATAGGAATCCTTTCTTACATGTACTGTACTGTAAACTCAACAAAAATTGTGAATTACTTGTGATAAATGTTTTATTTAATATTTCAAATGAATATATTAAAATAGTTTTTCAAAAATTTTAATGTAATTAGTACAAAATCAGTTTTGAACTGTTACTCCGAACTTTGAAGCCACTCGCAGCTTCTCACAAACGATCAGATTTTTCACAAGTTACACTTAGTCCGGTTCCAAATGAAAAGCTGCGAACTATCGAGGTCGCAAGTATTAAGGTTCCACTGTACTTGCATTTAATAGTAATGTAATATGTGAATAATTTTAAGTTTAATCGCTTAACAATAGTAAGTTATAGCCGTGGCCATGCCTCTTTATCTCCATAGAGAGAGAATTTAAAGTTGGTGATTGGCTGTTTCTTCAGGTAATGCACGATATGAATGTGTACCTGCCATTTACGTTATTTCACCCGCCTGATTCGACCAAAATTAATTTTACACCTTTTTTTTTTGTGGTGGCGGTGTCTCACTCGAGAGGCTGATTGTGAAACATTAGCTTGACATGGGGCTGGTGTAACGGTCGCTGTGGGAAAACACTGCCCAGCATTAACCTCCCGCCAAAGTGACTGGAAGAGGCTGCTTTCAGCAGGAAAGATCGGAGGGCAACGGGTCAGACTGCTGTACCACAGTTTCCTGAATCTGGTGAGTGTTTTTGGCAAGAAGTCCAAACCTTGTGTTTTATAATGTTTGCTTTTTCACTAGAGAGGTGTAGAGTGTGTAAGTAGAGTAAACCTTGTTGTAATGTTTATCAATTTGACAGACAGTTTAAAACTGCTAAGTTAGCTAGGGAACACGAACGCACAAATAATAATGTAATTTCTAATGATAATGTTGCTTTATCACTTCTTCGGCTGTTTTTGAAAAGTAAAAAATTATGTTTTAACTAGTTTAATAGTCATTTACCTGTCACCTGTAAGGTAACCTTATCATTTCATGGGCTGTTTGTAAGCTATTTTATTTAAACATTATAGGCTAAAACATGGAAGTTGTGCAAGAACAGAACCATTTCCTTGTTTACATCATGAATGCTTATGTACAATTAAATTACTCAATTCACTAAAAGTACACTTATCCCGCCTTCACACCAAAACTCCAGATCAGTAACCAAATGTAGATGTACCAGTTAAATTCTGCTGTCTGTCTGGCAAGTTTGCTTCTAAAACTGACTACTTTACTCACTTGCATAATACACACTTAAAAGTAAACCATAAAGTCAGATGTCCTTATAAAAGACTAACTTTGAAAGCAGGGCCTACTTCACTTTCAAAGCAACAAGAGTAAAGTACACAAGGAACACAGGAAGAAAAAAAAATTCCGGAGTGAGTTAGATGAAGTGGTGGAGAGTGTACCTAGAAATGAACGATTGCTGTTGGGGCAGACTTTAATGGGCATGTAGTTGATGAGGAGGTGATGGGTAGGTATGGCCTTAAGGAGAGGAATGTGAAAGGGCAGATGGTGGTAGATTTTGCTTAAAGAATGGAAATGGCAGTTGTAAATACTTATTTTAGGAAGAAGGAGGAGCATAGGGTGACGTATAAGAGTGGAAGAAGGTGCACACGGGTGGACTATGTTCTATGTAGGAATGCAACCTGAAGGAGATTGGAGACTAAGGTTTTGGCAGGGGACAGTGTAGCTAGACAGCGCCGGATGGTGGTATGTAGGATGGTTTTGAAGGTAAAGAAGAGGAGGAGGAGTGTAAGGACTAAAAGAAAAATTAAATGTTGGAAAGACTGTAAGGATTTATATAAAAATTATATAAATTGGAGTCAGATTAGAGGTTAAAATTGGATTGATGTAACAAAGTGCAATCCATTTAAGTAATCTTTTACAGCCACGCGAGAAGGACTAACACGCAGCATACCTTCACCCACACCAGTGGATTCTGTTGTTGGGCCATTGGGTGGGCACCCTACAAGACTGTAGTGTGAGATTCAGGTAAGAGCTCAGACACGGGCTCGGTGGTGGTAAAAAAGTGCGGGATGATTGGGCAACTACTGCAGAAGTAATAAGGGAGACAGCTAGAAAGGTACTTGGTGTGACATCTGGAAAAGAGGTTGGCAAAACAGAATTGGGATCGGCAGAGAGATGAGAAAGGTAGGCAGGAGTACAAGGAGATGCGGCAGCAGGTAAAGATTGATGTGGCGAAAGCCTAGGGAAAAAAGGCATATGAGGAGCTGTATGTTGTATGCTGGCAAGTTAGAGCAATTAAGAATGGAGATGGAAAAGTGGATAGGATTAGTAAGGAGGAATAGGGAGCCGCTGCTTTTAGAGGATGAAGAGTGGAAAGTTAGTTGGGTACAGAGGAGAGAAGAGGAATTGCAACTAGTAAAACCAATGTACAGATCCAATTATGGCCGTTTAAGAAGTTTAAGAAGTCAAATTACGGCCAGTATTTAATAATTAAATGTCAGTGCAGTTACCATGCTTTTCAAAATAAATAGATGGAGGTAAACAGAGGTACTTTTTGGTGGACAAGAGAGCATTATCTGTCTAATTATATCTTCTCTAGTTATATGTTTTTTCCTCTGTTGGGATGCAACTACAACCCCAAATCAGAAAAAGTTGGGACAGTATGGAAAACGCAAATAAAAGAAAGTAGTGATTTCTAAATTTACTTTGACTTGTATTTCATTGCAGACAATATGAACACAAAATATTTCATGTTTTGTTTGGTCAACTTCATGTCATTTGTAAATTAACATCCTTTCCTGTCATTCAAACCTGCAACACATTCCAAAAAAGGTTGGGACAGGAGCAATTTAGGGCTAGTAATGAGGTAAATTGGTTAAATAATGATGTGATTTGAAACAGGTGATGTCAAAAGGTGATTGTTATTATGATTTGGTACAAAAGCAGCATCCAAGAAAGGTCTAGTCCAGGGGTCTCCAATCTTTTCCAGAAAGGGCCAGTGTGGGTGCAGGTTTTTATTCCAACCAAGCAAGTCCACACCAAATTCTACCTGTTCAAATCTAATGATCTTCATTTTCAATGACTATCAGGTGTGACCATTGATTGTTTAGAATGAAAACCTGCACCCACACTGGCCCTTTCTGGAAAAGATTGGAGACCCCTGGAGACCCCTTTTTTTATTTGCGTTTTCCATACTGTCCCAACTTTTTCTGATTTGGGTTTGTGAAAAGGACTTCCAGTGGGAATCCTTTGCATTGATCAAGAATATCCTCAGCTTAACCCATCCAGAGTAGACATTGTCTTGAAAGGGAGTGTGGTGATAGATAAACTGGCCAACCTGCCTCAGGCATTTGGTGTCCTTTTTGGACTGATTTATGCCCTGCACCTGGACTACCCCAACAGCATGAAACAATGCTCAAGCTGGGTAGAAGTGAGCTGGCACCCAAAATGCAGTGTAAAGCAGGGTTGTGGGCGCTCCAAATATCAGTGTTTAGTGTGTAATGTTACACTTTTGAAAAAGCATTTTAAAATAGCAAAATGTTGTTTACTGTTTACAGTGTATGTTTTATTGCCTGTTGGGGTGCTCCCATTATTGTTTATTTGTTCAAAACAAATGTTAAAATATAATTGTCAATTTTGTCCACACAATGAGCATACCAGAGTTCAGAGAATGTGTCCCCTATCATACCAAAGTTTTTATGTGTGATTTGTTTCGATTCTAAGATACTGACTGTAATAATTCACATGAATCATGAATCACCAGTAAGATCAGTTCTTAAAATAGCAGAGGCGTGATGTTGCTAGACTGAAATATGCTCTTAAGACAAGAATGACAACTTTTGGTTTTAAGCGTCAAACAAAGCAGGCGTCTCTAAACTGTAACTTGGTAGCTACCAGTGGTTCTCTGTTTTTCCACCAGGAAGTCATTCATTTGACAAAATGCTAGTAGTTCAAGTGCTAATGATGAAACCTCTGTTTAAATAATGAAAAAATAAATAAATAAATAAATAAATAAAGGTTTAAGACAAGACATGTAAAATTTCATGTTTAAAAATAAAACAAAAACAAAGAATATACTGCGTTTGGCTTTTTTAAATAATTTAAACACTCCAATTTTATGATTTTAATAGAAATAGAATTTTACTCACTGTAACAAGGTATTAAGTGGTGTAATGGGATAAAGCAATTGATATTACAAACAATTTTAAGTTAAATTAACTTGGAATTTAGTGCATTGGAACATTAGGTTTTTAAGTGAAATAAAAGGGCAAAATGATATATATTATAAAACATCTTAAGTTGAATAACCTTAGCATTTAAGTTAGACTTAAGTTTTCATTACACATTTATTTTTTATTTTTTTAAGGCAATCAGTTTCCTCAAATATTTTAAGTAAATTTGTCTGGGCTTACAGTGTAAAAACCTTTACCTTTTGTGCACCCTGGAAAATTAGATATATTTTTAGCTGTATGTACACATTATAACCACCATCATCAAAGTAGAAACATTTTAAAACATTCTGGAGGATTACTAAATATTAATTAGTGAAATACCTCATTTGGTAACATGATTTGGTAAAGTGATCATTTCCTTAGAGTAAACAATTATAACCTTGCTCAGGTGTAACCAACTAACTTTCAGATTAACCACCAGACTAACTGCCCCACCTGATCTCAATTGTAGTGGTTCTGATTACTTCAGAATAAAACCAGCTGTTTCTTGAAGATTCCACTTTTAGTAATGCATGGTATTGCAAATAATTTACCATGTTTGGGAAAGTGCTTGCAAAAGACCTCTGGGATTGTTAAAGAAAGGCACAAGTTAAGAAAAGGCTTAATAATAATAATAATAATAATAATAATAATAATAATAATAATAATAATAATAATAATATAGATCAAAGGCTTTAGCTATCTCTCTGTTTACTGTTCAAAGCATCATTAAGAAGATTAAAGTGTTATGCTACCACCAATACACTGACTAGCTCAATCCATCTGTCCAAACTGGATGACAGAACCATGAGGACATTAAGAATTTTAAGCAGCTGCCAAGAGGCCAAAAAAAAAAGCCTGATCTCACAAGCTTTACACAAAGCTGGTCTGTATGAGATAGGATTCTTTTCTGAAAAAGTGCCATCCTCCATCTCTTTCGAGCTATGCATAAACATACCTAAAAAACTCTGCTTTTTGCCAAACTTGTTTAATCTGGCCATAGCACCTTTTGACAGATATACTCAAACAAAGAACACCACCAAAAACACCATATCCATATCTACTGTGAAGCATGGTGCTGGCATGATTATGTTGTGGGGGTGTTTCTCTTTAGAGGGGACTGGTGTTTCATCAGGATTGAAGAGAAAATGGACACTGCCATGTCTATCCAAATTGTTAAGAAAAACCTGCATCACGCAGCTGAACTAGACAGCTGAAAATGGGCAGACCAACTTCCAACATGACAGTTATACTGCATCGGCAAGGTCTCTTCCAGGCAAAGACTTTAAAGCAGACTGGGGTTTTAAGATGTGCTGTTAGCTTTCAAGCCATTTTGAAAAAATCACTAAGAAACTGGTAATGTTGAGGATGCAGTGGCTGGCCAAGGAAACTTGATGCAGCAAAGGAAAGACACATCATGCATATTTCCCTCCAACATTAGAAAATGTCCAGCAGTGCCATCAGCAAAGAACTAAACTCCAGTGACGACTAAGACTATGTGACAAACTCTGCACAAAACTATAGGAAAAAAGGTGCAGAAAATGGCCACAGGTGCTCATGGTGTAGGTTTCCTGTAAGTTTGGGGGCTACATTTCTACAATTGGAGTTGGAGATTTGGTCAGAATTAGTGGTGTCTTCAATGCTGAGAAATATAGCCAGATACTTATCTAAAGGATCACAAATGTACACTTTGTACATACATCAATCAGCCAAACAGTGTATCCAGATCGTTTTTACAGCACTTTACTTTTTTTACGTTGTTATTTTACAGCCTTATTTCAAAATTATGGCTGTAACAAAAGGCCAAGGAAGAGGTATATGGATATAGTGAGGGAAGACATGCAGGTAGTTGGTTTAAAAGAGGCAGATGTAGAGGACAGGGAGGTATGGAGACGGATGATCCGTTGTGGCGACCCATAATGGGAGAAGCCGGAAGAAGAAGACGACGACGACTTATTCCAAAATTATTAAATAATTATTTTCTTCAAAACTCAGAAACAATACTCCATAATTACAAAGTGAAAGAAGTGTGTTTGAAAATCTTTGCAAATAAATTAAAATTAAAAAAGTCTGTAACAGAACAAAATGTATAAATGAAGCGATGTGAATACTTTCCGGATGCACTGTATGTCACATCTTTTAACCATGTACACACTGATCTTCGTTCCTGTGATTCTGGTCTACTAGTTGTTTCTTCTACACATCTATGGTCTATGGTTGACTGGGCTTTCTCTTCTTGCTCTCCAAAATTATGGAATTCTCTCCCAACTGGGACTAGACAGGCTGAAACTTGGCATTGAAAGCATGTTTCTAAAACGTATTTCTTTAGGGTGGCTTTCAGGTGATTTATGTATGATGTTTGTCTTGTTATTTGTGTTTTTAATGCTTGTAAAGTGCTTTGAGATGCACATATAAAAGCGCTGTATAAAATAATAATAATTTTTTTTTTTACTAATCTCAAGAAGAAAAAAAAAAACAAAACAGAAAGGTCATGGATTTGAAATTTTATATGAGCTAAATGGCAGGCAACCAAGACCTTTCACACCGGCTTCAGCAAACCATGTCTTTAGCGGCCACACTTTGTACAGTCATACTCTCATGATAAGGCAATCCTGAGCTTTTCAGTTTAACTGAGGGGAAATTATATACTGTATAATATAATGACATTTTATTCAACTGTATACTTACAACTTTGTGACAACCACTTGGGGAAGGCCCACATGTAATGATCATGTGTTCACATATTTTTTGGCAATATATAATTATTTAAATATATTATTATATGCAATATATTTATTTTTGAAATTAAATAATAATAACCAATAATTTGGATGCATTTTATTTATTAAATTAAACATGCAAATGTGCATAAACAAGCAAAATTATCTTACCTCTGCTGTCTCTTTCCCAATTTTCTCTGAATCATAGATGAGGGAAAGGGAGCGACTGCTGCTCTCCATGGCAGACTGAGCTGCACGCATCACCTCTTGTTCCAGGTGCCTCTGGTGTCGATCTTCTGGGTTCATTGTGCTTTCATCTTTATCATCTTTTTCATAGTTAAAGCTTTTTGCTGCTGTTATAGCATGCTCTTCATTGTCATCTGCAAATGGGTTGTGGAAGTTTGGATACATTGCCAACCTCTGACAAGGTTCGGATAATGTGGAAGCCTATATCAAAAGGAATAGAAATATTTCAAGTCTTTGCACTAAAGCATGGAAACATGCAGTGTTTAAATAAGGTAAATAGCCAATATCCATGAACAGAGATCACAATATGGTGGAGTATACTGGTGGACTATAGACTTAAACATGGATTTTTTTTATACGATGGACAAGATTATAACTAAATTACAAATGGGGAAAATTACACCTTGCATTATCTATTCTGATTTGCATTTCTTATAATACAGGGTTATTCAAAAAGAATGATCCGATTTCATTACGCAATATTTTATTAAGGAAAAGTAATACAAAACTTCAGCCAAGTCACAAGTATTATACTCACAATCAACTTCGATAACACCTCTTTCAAATGGTCACTGACTCATTCCATGACGTTGCTTGAGAACTAAAGAATCGCGTCGTATCGGTTTATTCTTTTTAATAACCCTTTACTGTGATGTTTTTCAGTCATTAAAAAAAGTAAATATCCTTTATCGTCATCCTACATCCAATTTACATATTCCACATTGTAAATGTATACGTTTCACATTTCCAAAACATATTGTGCCTTGCACACATCCTACACTAATATAATTACATACATATTCTAAGTGTACTTGCTCATCAGCTTCTGCACATCTTTTTACAGTGCCCAGAGCCTTTATATTTGTTGGACTTACTCAACAGCTTCTGCAAAATTATCACTGCCACATCTATCTGTCAGGATATCTCGTATCATAGCTTTGGTGCATTTTCTTACACATACTAGTCACACAAATACAAAAGTGTATGATAGTCTACCTAACCTACAACCATACTATTATAGCGATTTAAAAATACAAAAGGACAAGCCTACCGTGTATCGTTGCCCGTAATAATTCTAGTGATTAGATATGTCCTGTCTTGGCGTTCACAAGTGTGTGCGAAGCAACTGCCCCCTCTTCAAAGAGAAAAATCTGGAAACACTCCTCGAGAACACGGGATGGACTTCTCAGCCTCGAGGTGACTCGTCAAAAGAGCACAAAATAGAACTGGCCTCTGCCTAGCTCGTTGCTAACAAAACATGGGAGATTCGTGCTTTGGGTCAAAAATGACTTGAATTCCGACTTCCCACTTCCGCAATGTTACGTTCAACTCAACTGGGAGTTGGTAATTGCAACATTTATCATGGAACAACCAGACTAAAATGACGTGTAAATAATGGCCGCGTCCATAGTTGCACTTTGGACCCGTGTCGCTACTCGAGTCGTATCGGAAACACTATTTGAACTGCGTCAAATGCGTCTATTTCACCGAAGATTATTACATAACTTCAGACAGGAAGTAGGCGCACATGCGCAGTACAAATAGTGTGTCCGGTACGGGTCGACTAGCCCAGGATTATATATATATATATATATATATATATATATATATATATATATATATATATATATATATATATATATATATATATATATATATATATATACATATACACACACACACACACACACACACAGTACAGACCAAAAGTTTGGACACACCTGCTCATTCAAAGAGTTCTCTTTATTTTCATGACTATGAAAATTGTAGAGTCACACTGAAGGCATCAAAACTATGAATTAACACATGTGGAATTATATACATAACAAAAACGTGAACTGAAAATATGTCATATTGTAGGTTCTTCAAAGTAGGCATCAAGAGAATGCCAAGAGTGTGCAAATCAGTAATCTAAGCAAAAGGTGGCTACTTATATATATATATATATATATTTTATTATTTACACATATGTGGCCGTTGCAACGATACGCAACAAATTCCACTAGGGTTCTTTTATTCCAATTAACAATATATATATATATATATATATATATATATATATATATATATATATATATATATATATATATATATATATATATCCTGCTTGTTAATTTTTATGTGGAAGAAGATAAATGAGGAGTTAAATGAAACAAAATTACAGGACAAATATTTTTAACACAAAAAAAAATATATATCATAAAAATAAAATAAAGTACTACCTGATGTACAGAATCTGTTTTTATGGTGTGCAATATATAAAACAATAAATCATCATTTATCCAGTAAACAAACTACGGCAGTGGCAATTCTATAAAAAAAGAAACAAATGCCTCAAGTTTACATCATTGACCAACATAAGGAAAAGTAAATTACTCCTCCAAGATCCTATGGCATGGTTTACTTACTTTCCAAAGTTACCCTTCAGTGCTATTTATGCTCCGATAGGCCGAACACACCAAGAGAACTTGTATTGCTTGCACGTGCTACATAAATCAACACATTCATATTTGATGCATTTTTAAACTAATATACATCCGAAACACTGACCTGATGCGTTAGCTCACACTATGCTAACCTTTGCACTTGGAAATCGTGCATCCACACAAATTACTGCAGACATACATCACCCTTCAGAAAACAACACGGGTAAGAAATTTGCAATCTATTTTAAATTTACTTTATAATGGATGATACTGGATCCTTCACCTGTGTTCTTTTTCACCAGGCAGGCATAATCTGTAGCATAAAGAAATAAATGCACCTTAAACTAACACCCGGTTACATTCTCCCCTGCACCAAAGTAAGCGCCCTCGATTACTCCTTCAGGGCCAGGTTCCTCTCAACCTCCTTTACTGTTTCACAGAATACAGTAGAACTAGTTGATTGAGTTACAGTAGCAGTGTTCAAAACAGACTTAGGCTCATGGTACATATTTAAGTGCTGACCTGCATTAAGTCTCCTGCTCCTACGTGGTGCAGCCACAGGACCCTTTGTCTCACTAGTGGTGTCAGACATTTCCTCTGTTTCGGAGGAACTAGCAAAATCAGACACACTTAAACTGGCATGGTCAGCATTAGCCACCGACTCAACGCCTTGAGGGCAGACAGACTGAATACCTAGTCCCAGCACTGAGTTACCATTACTCATCTCCATCAAAACCATGTCTTCATCTGAATCTTCTGACTCCCCTTCTTTGGAGGGGTCAGACTTAACTTATGGAGCGTTGGAGCTTTTTCTGGGTGCCGGCACAGGAAGATTTACGCGCATTCTTACATCAACTCTGTGTACCCTCTTTGTTGGCCCTTCCTCCAGAGGCTCTACCGTATAAGTATTTCCAAGAATGTCTATTACTCGAAAGACTGTTGGTCCCCAAGCATCCTGAATTTTGTTGTGACCTAATGGCCTGTTTCTTAAGTACACCAGTGAACCTACTTCAATTCTTGGACAATAAATTCTGTCTTTCTGCAATTTAATACGCTCAGCAGCTTTCTGTTCAGAATATTCCCTTGCCCTGGCATGCGCATCACTCAGACGTTTTTGATGGACTGCTAACCAGTCATGCTTTTTGTCAAATGCCTGCTCTCGCCCCAACAGCGCATCCACTGGCAAGTGAGGATTAACACCAAACAATAGATAATGTGGGGAGTAGCCTGTCGTTGCATGCAGTGTTGCATTGTAGGCGTAAACTAATTCTGGCAGATATTCTGGCCAACGGCGCTTCTTTTCCGGTGGCAAAGTGCGCAACAGATCATGCAGCGTCCTGTTGAACCGCTCACATTGCGCGTTACCGGTGGGATGGTAAGGTGTGGTGCGGCTCTACTTCACACCATAAAGCTTACAGAGTTCAGTTACAACTTTGCTTTCGAAGTTATGGCCCTGGTCTGAATGTAGGCGCTCTGGGACCCTGTACTTTATAAACCATTCCCTAAGCAATACCTTAGCTGTAGTGTCTGCCTTTTGGTCACGAGTAGGAAAGGCCTGGGTGAATTTTGTAAAGACACCTGTGACGACAGGAACATTCTCACGTCCATCTAACGCCGGTTCCAGCACAGTGAAGTCTACAGCAACTACTTCCAGTGGCGTAGAAGCCAAGAATTACTTAATCGGTGGATGGACCTTTGGTTGTGGCATTTTACTTAAAACACAATGCTGACAATCTTTAATCCACTGGGCAACATCATTGTGCATACCCACCCAAAATCATCTCAGCAAGTGCAAGGTACGCTCAATGCCTTGATGGCCCATAGAGATAACATTCCCATCTACCACATCCCTAATCACTCAATACAGTAAACCCTGACGCTCCCTGATCCTATCCCAATGCTTCAACATGGACTGAACAGGTTTAGGCAGAGCAATGCGCTCCTTGCCATATGGTCTCTTCTTTTGCTCCCACAACCTCCTAAATACACTAAGCACAGAATCCTGCTGTTGAAAGGCACAAAGCTCATCAGTAGTATAACCTGGAAAAGTGTGTGTATTTTCTTCCCTCAGCCCATTAGGATCATCATATTTGGATTCCACCACCCTCATCTGCCTTACTTTACAGCTGTGTAGCCCAGCAGAAACAAGTGCTAGGGCTGTACCGCGTCTAATCAAAATACAAATTGCCACACAACCATCATACTCAATCAACTGAGACAGGCTCTGGCTCCCCTGCAAATGCCTGCCTAGAGAGTGCATCAGCTACTACATTTTGATATCCTGGAGGGTACTGGACATCAAAATCAAAGACAGACAGCTGTGAAACCCACCTCTGCTCAATTGCCCCAAGCTTGGCTGTTTTCAGATGGCACAAAGGGTTATTGTCTGTAATCACAGTGAACTTGGAACCCAATAAATATCCTGGAAATTTTTCGGCAATTGCCCACTTAAGAGCAAGAAGTTCAAGCTTCGTGCTGCTGTAGTTTCTATCATTTTTTTTGCATCCCTTAGTCGTCTACTTGCAAAGGCAATCACCCGCTTGGTGTCCCTTGCTGCTGGTACAGAACAGCACCGAGCCCTTGGCTGCTGGCGTCCATCTCCACAATAAACGGTTTTGTAAAGTCTGCAAAACCTAGTATAGGGTTACGTAGCACACGTAAGCTTATCCTTGAGACTGTCAAAAGCAGCCTGGCATTCTTCAGTCCACAGACACCGCAGCAAGTGATTAGTTTTGTTTACACTTCCGCTATTCAAACATAAATTTACATCATCATGCAAGGGACCAGCTATTTTAGAGAACCCCTGAATTAATCGCCTATAGTAACTGCAGAACCCAAGGAATGATCTTAAATTCTTTAACGTAGTTGGAACTGGCCACTGCTTCACAACAGCTACCTTCAGGGGGTCTGTGCTGATACCATCCGCAGATATCTGGTGTCCTAAAAATGCAACCTCTGACAGAAGAAAATTACATTTCTCCAGCTTTACCTTCAGACCAGTCTCTTGCAGCCACGTATCAACACAGTATCCAGTCTAGCCAAGTGCTCCTGAAATGTTGACGAATACACTAAAATATCATCTAGGTAGACCAGCAGAATCTGAAAGACTAGGTCATTCATGGTGACCTCTGAAAGGTCGCAGGCCCATTGCAGACGCCAAACGGCATCCGTAAATACTCATATAACCCAAAAGGTGTTAAAAATGAAATTTTGTGCCGATCTTCTTTCTCCACCACCACCTGATAGCCACTTGCTAGATAAATTGTAGAGAAATATCACGCTCCCCGCAGAGCATCAAAGCTCTCATCTATGCGGGGTAAAGAAAATGCATCGCTTTTGGTCTTCTGATTTAGTTTCCGGTAATCTACACATAACCTAATGCTTCCGTCTGCCTTACGCACCAGAACTATAGGTGATGCATAGGCACTGTTACTCTCCTGTATGACTCCCTTCTGTAACAAGTTGGAGATATGTTCCCTCACTTCACGGTACTGATTTGGTGGAATCCTACGATATGGCTGTGTAACAGGATCATCATCGGTCAAAAGAATCTCGTGCTTAACCTTATCAGTATACCCCAGATCCTCATCCTTTACAGCAAATACATCAAGGTACGTTGTTAATAATGACCTGAACTGAGCTTGCTTGTCCTCAGTACCAGCCACGTCATCCTTATCCAACATGTGCTGTAAACAGTTTCTATTAGGCTCACCCTTTACATCTACAGTCACTTGTTCAGTGTCAGCTGAGATTCGCTGAAATTTCACTTTACAATGCTCTGAACTCTCTACACACCCTACTTTTGACAGGATACCCAGCCGTGTCCTAGGGGACAAGAACACATCATCCGGAGAAAGATTTAAAATATCAACAGGTACACAAAGATTATTTGCAACAACAAGCGTACGAATGACTACCAGATCTCCTGACAATGGAGTACTCAAAGGTTCTAACATCCTAAGCTGTTCAGTTCCAAGATCTCTATTAGACGCCCTTGCCAAGATAGTCACTACTGACCCAGCAGGTATTCGCTCTGTCCGTTTCCTAGCGACCACTGCAACACAGGTCCTTTCAATAGTACACGTCTGTTCTGAAAAACATCCCTCCAATCGGAATCCACTTTTGCATCCAAGGTAGTATCAAATTCTGCATTGACTAGCTGCCTACAATGACTGATTATGTTCATGCCTAAAATACATGGGAGTGAATTATCAGGGCTAACAATGTCTTTAACAACTAAGAAGCCACAGTGCGGCATCTTAATTCCCATGGCCTCAACCTCCAACTCCAGGTAGCCAAGATAGGGTATGTCAAGCCCATTGGCAGCTGTGAGTTTTAGCCAGCCAGTGGTGGAGAGCATGTCACACTGTAAAAAATCAGTCTCAAAAAACAAGATAAAATATACCTAAATTAGGCGAAAACTGCTTAAAATAAGCAAAATTATCTGCCAGTGCAGTAAGATAATTTAACTTGGTAAGTTTTCTTAAAATAAGACAAAATGTCTAGTTTACAAGAAAACCCTAAAATCTTAAAACAAGTGAAAAGGGATCAATTTCAAGCAATTTTGTCTAGATTTAAGCAAGAATAGATTAGTGAAGTAATTCAATAATTGGACAAAACCCCTTAGAACAAGCAATTTGCACTTATTTCCTAAATTTGTTCCTCTCAATATTTGGAAAAATGTCTCAAAACAAGGCTACATAATGAACAAAAACAAGCACAAAGGCTCACAATTAGACTGTGATTGGCTGAAAACTAGACATATACCCTTGTATCAAGCACCTTGATATAGAATAAAATCAGGTCATACCACTTAAAACAAGAATGGCCTAAGACTTATCCTTTTCTATAAATGACAACCCAACAACACTGAATTCCCCCAGATGGTCATTTATTCAATGATTCAACACACAATGTTTGGCAAGAGTCTCAAACTATTCTTTTTTACATTAAGTAGGGGTGGGTGATAGAACGATAATATGCCCTGATAACATTCTCATTAAGACTATATATCCCCCCCAAAAAAGTGTTTAGTAAAGCAGCTATACTTGTGATGGTAGGTACTTCCACGATCAGCAATTAAGGAATAAATGTAAAAACGGCTTGCATGAACTGTTGATATCAAGAATTCAACTCTTGATATCACCAATTCAACTCTTGATATCAAGAATGTACAGCAAATATTGATATCAAGGATTGAATTGTGGATATCAGCAAACAAGGATTAAATGATAAGATGGCTTGCGATAGGCAGGCTACGGTAGATTAGTCAGTCTGGGGTGAGAGACGCTCATAAGGGTAAAATCCAATGGAGAAAGGAGGATAGCGTCCTTGAGTTTCAAAATAAAAAACTTAAATGAAGTAGGCCTTATTTAGTAATGTCTATAAACGGAGATACATCTTCTTATACAAGATCAGCCAACAAACTCAGAACAATGGAATATAATGCAAGCGCTTCGAAGACAAGCCTACTCTCCAATAAACTTCTTCCACTCAGCCATGGCTTTCCTGTAGGATGAAGTTGTGTCCCTCTCATGGAGCTCATCTTGCAGTACCTCGGTTTGAAGGACTGAGAGCAGAGTAGCAATGCACTTTGGGTAGGTCAAGTGCAGGGCATAACAATACGCCATCAAATAAAGGGCTCCCTCATGCAGATGGTTCTTGGGGAAGGTTGCTACTGGGGTGGTCCCGATTGCCACCATGCAGTTTTCTTTATCCACAATCAGGACAGGGCAGGAAAGGGGCCTCCTCTGCAGATAAGTGTTTGGATCCTCTGAAGGCTAAACAGGAAAATGAATTGCTAAAAAAAATGAAGGTATAAGAGAAAATAATAACAGGACAGAGTCTGGGTGTTGAAACAATCACAAAACACAAGGCTAAAGACAGATGTTTGGGAATCTATGTCACAGTAAGGAACTAGAAAGAGGTATTATTTTACCATCAGGACATGAAGCAGGGCCTCACTCTCTCGTCCCAACTTCTTGGCCGGAGCAACTGCAGATGGGAACATGACTGGCAGGGACTTCAACATGTTAATGGCTCGTTCCTCTGCATGAGAGAAATTGTCATACACGTCATTTGTTACTCTGAATTGTGACGAAAACAGTATTACATTGATAAAACCAAGGAAATGTAGATCTTACCTGTGTTTAATGTCATCGGTGGCTTCATCACCTTTTTCATAATACCGTAAAAGACCGCTTGGCTCTGGAAGGTGTCCCAGCGCTCCTTCACCTCCTTAATGTAAGCAGTGTTGTCTTTGCTGACAATCCTGCAAAGTTCACCGAGAACCTGCAAATCATTCAGTATAAAAATAAAACAATGACACAAGTCTTCTCCACTCAAAAAATAAACGAGTAATAAACGAGGCTTCCACATGTAGGAAAAATGAAAATCAAGAGTTTTTTTTTTGGTTAAGTAAAGGGATGTTACAGTCTGTTTACATCTTATAGTTGTCCAGCACTAGTATTCGATGTACACCACGTACATTTTACATGCATTTATGTCAGAAACGCCATATTTCAAGAAAGTCCATAACACTCAAACTCAACTCTGAAATACTTTGTCAACCATACTGTAAAATTTGTCAGTTTAAGTTTCCAAATAAAACGCTCTGTTCTGTTTTAAACAAACTCAATACATCACTTACCTGACAAATGCGCAAGTAGATCTCTCGCGCTGTCGACACTAATCGGTCCAATGCATTGCCTCAGGCACGCAATGCTATCAGAGAAACGGGGAAATCTTGCAATTTGGAAAGTGGGTTTATAAATAACGAATCAAAAAAGTAAAACGGACAAATTACTCAGAAGCAACATTGGCGTAACATAGCCTTGATTTGAGTGTTTGGAGTTTGGAGTGATATCTTTACGGAATGAATGGGCTTCAATGGGCAACACAAGCTGACCAAAAGCTGCATCTATACATCGAAAGAAGCGAGGTATGCACATAAAAACTACTTCAGGTAGTTGACTATATCAAATACATGTGCAAAACAACTATAAGATGTAAATAGAGTGTAACATCGCTTTAACTTCAAGTTCTATTAGAGTGCACGATGGTGCTCTAAACTAACAGATTTTGGAAGGCTAAGTGAAGACATTTTCCTATACAGTAGTGTTAGCCTTTCAATAATTACAGTTCTCCCTTGAAACCACAAAAAGTGTATGAAATTGCATAGAACATTGAGGCTCTTGTGACAACTAGGCAGATCACACAAATACAAATGTACACACAATTACACACTGTATCTGTGTCCAACTCACACACCATCATGCCTCAGATGGCAAACCAATCCTCCCCCCCCTCACCCCTGACCTAATCAATTCCAGAAGAAATACAGCAGACAACCCCAGCCAGCCTCAACTGTCACAGTGAGGAGACTGGGAAAGTGTTTATGAATGACAGTCTGTATGTACCCCAGCACCTTGTATCATCCTCTGACATTTGGTTTAAGGGGACTAATTCTTGTCTTGGTTTGTTTACTTACATGGTTAAGGTCTTTAAAGCATGGATACACTTCAATGATCTTGGCAGGCCTGTCCTGGTCCTTGAGTGTGTCCGAATCGATGAATGCTCTTCTTGCCTCAAATTCCAAGTCGAGCAGTTGGGCAACTGCGTCTTTATTTCGGCTTCGGTCTCTTGTACACTTCCTGAAGGGTTCTGTAGTGCCTTGCTTGAGCCTGTTGGCTATCCTGGTCTGTAGAGGTGTTTTCATCTTGAAAGAGAAAGATGAGTTATTGTGCTTGCTAGTGCTGCAACAATTATTTGAATTAATCGATTAATCGAAAATGTTGCCGTCATCGATGAATATTATTGTTTTATTTCATGTGCCCACTTTCTTCTAATTTTTTACACTAGGATCAAATTTGCTTTCTTCCTGCAGATGGAAACCCTGGCATGCTCTTTATGCAAACAGTCATTGACTTACAACAGCACGACCGTTCTGCTTGACTCGCACCAAGCGATTTATATTTTTGCAACAATGCCCCTTTGTTGAATACGTCACTGACTTGAAGATACCAAATATATTCCATGTCTTTAGTTTCCTCAACAAATAATTATTAAAAGGACTATTAAGATTTGAAAAAAACAGGTTGTTTGTTTAAAGTACATCATGCTGTGAAATGTAATAGAAACGTCAGACCATTTTTGTTTTGTCTTACAAGTGTTGCGGGTGTTTAGTGGAACAGAAAATCCACTGAAGTACGTTTTTCAGACATTAGACCTTAAAGTAACATGCTCTGGCAACGGCGCCTAAATATGCCAAGGCTACAGGACGCTGTGTGGTCCAGCGGTTAAAGAAAAGGGCTTGTAACCAGAAGGTCCCCGGTTCAAATCCCACCTCAGCCACTGACTCACTGTGTGCGTGAGCAAGTCACTTAACCTCCTTGTGCTCCATCTTTCGGGTGAGACTTAGTCGTAAATGACTCTGCAGCTGATGCATAGTTCACTGACTGATAAAGTCGTCTGCTAAATAATAATACAGTTTACATTTTTCTCGAAGTTCTCCAAGACAATAAGTGGTGTACTTACCGATTCTGTCAGAAAGATTCTGCAGTTTGGCGGTTGCCCTTTCTGGTGTGCTGCTTCTAGCAGGAGAGGCATCCAATATCACAGTTGATGCACTTGAGTCCCATCACCCTGCTCACTTGAGGTTCCAAAATCTATGCGCCGCCTTTTACGTCTACGGCCCCTCTCAGGTGTTGGGCCCTGTGTCCTTTGTGGAGACCTTATATTCTGAAGTCTCTTGTAAAGTTGTCTGAAGAGTGTTACCTATGACATATTATGTCATGATTACATAATGCTTCCTGAAAAATGCATACTCCAATTGGATTTAGATTTGACCAGACTGCTGTGAGAATCATGCTTAGACTAATCCTACGCTTTCTAATCCATGTGTGCATAAATACATATACTTCCAGAGAAGAGTGGAGAAATGGTACAGAGCAATACTCTCCTTACACCAAGAAATACAGTTTAAGTATCTCAACTAACTAAACATCAGGAATTTCATTTTACTAAGTCATTTATCTACTCACCCATGAATGTTTAGAGCCACCAGGCTTGTCTTGCAGCATGGGATAATATTCTTCAAGTCTCTTAGCCATTGCAATGATTTCTTCTTTTGAAGGATACCTGACATCTTCAGCCTCAACAGTTGCCCTCAGGATGGAGACCATGTTGGTCATGGTATTTCTCACCAGTCTGCACCGAAGTTCCTTTGACAGAGTGCAGCCCCCCCCCTCTCTCCCAATGTTCTTCATTTCGAAGTAATGCTTGCGAACTTGCTCCAACTCAGTGTCTGTGTAGATTACATACTCAGGGCTGGGTAGCTGTAAAACCTTCTTGGGAGTTGCTCTTTTCAGGGAGGTGGCTCCGTGGAGGTTTGTTTGGGGTGGCTTATTCGAAGGGGATGCAGAACTTCCATCACTAAGACTTTGTGGGTGTCCGGCGTTTGAGGCCTGCTCCTGTGAATATGTAAAGTCAAGTCAAGTTTATTTGTATAGCGCTTTTCACAACAGACATTGTCTCAAAGCAGCTTTACAGAAAACAACAGTGAAGGTGAATGGTGTGCGTTTGTCCCTGATGAGCAAGACAGTGGCAAGGAAAAACTCCCTTAGATGTTATGTGGAAGAAACCTTGAGAGGAACCAGACTCAAAGGGGAACCCATCCTCATATGGGTGACATCAAGAGTTTGGTCATAAATCTTTCAACAAAACAGAACAATTTGTGATCATCATAGATCCAGCATCAGCTTCTCCATGCCAGGGCCTTTAAACACTCGGCATCTACTTCTCCATGATCATCCATAGGTCCATAATCTTCACGAGGTGGGACGTGACTGGAGCTGGCCAAACCTCAGGATGCCTCAGGATGGGGAGAGAAAGAAAAGCAGTGGAGAGGAATTAGCGTAGCTGCTGTTCATGATATTAACAGCACAAGTTGATAATGTGCATGTCATCATATATTCTGGAGCACAAGGTTGTGATGTGATGTGTGTGATGTGTGTTATGTGTAGGCTTTGCTAAAAAGATATGTTTTTAATCTACACTTAAACTGGGAGAGTGTATCTGAACCCCGAACACTGTCAGGAAAACTATTCCAGAGTTTAGGAGCTAAATGTGAAAATGCTCTACCGCCTTTAGTGGACTTTGCTATTCTAGGAACTACTAGAAGCCCAGAGTTTTGAGATCTCAGGGGCCGTGACGGATTGTAGCGTGTTAAAAGACTGGATAGATACATGGGAGCCAAACCATTTAGTGCTTTATAAGTGAGTAGCAGTAGTTTGTAGTCTATTCGAAACTTAATAGGAAGCCAATGTAGGGACGATAAGATTGGGGTTATATGATCGTATTTTCTTGACCTAGTAAGAACTCTTGCTGCCGCATTCTGAACTAACTGAAGCTTGTTTATTAATGATGCAGGACATCCACCTAGTAATGCATTACAGTAGTCTATTCTAGAGGTCATAAACGCATGGACGAGCTTCTCTGCATCAGATATAGATAAGATATTTCTTAGCTTAGAAATATTTCTAAGGTGAAAGAAGGCTGTTTTTGTAACTTGATTGATGTGATTTTTAAAAGATAAGTTGCTGTCTAAAATAACTCCCAGGTCTTTTACCGTTGAACTAGTAGTTACAGAACAACCGTCTAAATGCAGGCTGAGATGCTGGAGCTTCTGTGTACTATTTTTTGGGCCGATGAGCAAAATCTCCGTTTTATCAGAATTTAATAGCAGAAAGTTATGGGTCATCCAATCTCTTATTTTTTTCAACACACTCAGTTATGCAAAAGTTAAGAGACATAAGAGACATTTCACTCATAAATCCATGTCAGATGCTTTCCGACCTCAATTTATCTAATGCTAATGAGTCCAATTCCCATGCCCTCAATTGTGTAGATCCAGCTACCTGCATCAACCCCAAATTAATAGAAATGATGAGCACATGATAAAATCATGTTTGGATTGTATAGTGCACATCTTTCCCATTAATTTGAGGTTGAGGATAATACTTGGCTACAAAGCAGATGACAAGGGACTTGGATCCATTATCCAAAAATTGAAAAGAATATCACATACTTGAATGACTACGACCGACCTTAGATACAAATCTTGATTTTTTATTTCATAGTAAAAAATGGAACAAACAATGGTTTTTGCATATGCTTCTTCAGGTTCACTCTTACACCTTTTTGTTTTGGACTTGGATCCATTTTGATATTAAACTACCTTAAAAAGGTCCATAAGCATCTAAATAATTGCAAGTGAAATGTCCTACTAAGGGGCAATGCACCAGCAATTACAGGGTATTATAAGCACATTTAAAGAATCAAGTCCACAACAATACGCATATAGGAAATTAGAGTTGAATTTATCAAAGCACATCTTGATACTGGAACGTAACATCAGTTTTGTCATATTTCACATGTCCTATTACAAGCCATATTTGTGAAATTGCCAACTCCAAATACAATTTTTGTTGTGCCAACCATTGGGCTGGCATTAAGACATTAGCTAATCTAGGTTGACCAGTCTTTACAAGAAAAAAGAGCTACTATATAAATACAAAGATCTGGATCTACTTTGAGTTGTACCTAGATAAACTGCTGCCTTACCTCAGGATAAATAATTTGCCAGATACTTCTTCTCCTCAGAAAGTGCTCAGGGCCCGGAAAAAGGTCCCTTATATCATCACGCGAGAAGGTGTGCAACAAGCCTTCACTAATGTTTGCAGCTGTTAGTACAAAACAGTAGAGTTGAACTTACACATAAAGTAATAACAAAACGCGATAATGAACAAGAATAGCAGTCCTAATGCTACCTCTACATGTCATATATAAGTAAAAAACACATAGCTAGATTAACTTGGAGGCATCACCACGGGTATTATTACCAAATGACGAGTCAGACATACGAAATAATGTAAATTTGGAATTTTTCTAACGACTCGTTTTCGATGTTAGAAGCCATTATGACAGAAAAGAGCGTCACCGTTAGCTCCGCCCATTTTCTGACATCCACGCCCGTCCTCCTTCATAGGGTTCAACGCCATAATATAAATATTCAAAATGTTTACTATATTAACGCCCTCATATCTTACAATCCGCTTGGCTTAATATTAAATGACACCGTAAAGCAAATTTTCATTTTTTTACATTTCTAAATGACCCACAAAGAGCGGACCAGATGGAAAAGTTTAGACGATCTGCTTTTTAGTGAACACGCAAATTTAAATTTGCGGCACGACTTGCGGAATTAAGATTAAAAAATATTATACCGTGGCCACGTGGCAGTAGTTTACGCCATTTTGAGCTGCCACCGAAGCCATTTTTGTCTGACACGGTGTTTTGAGTTCAGTATATATTAAATAAACAAGCAAAATAAAAAGTTAATTACACATGGTATGATTTCTTCAATTACTATAGTTTACTGAAATGTGTTTTTTTTTCAAATCTGAGTGTATATATTTTTTTTATCATTTTTTCCTGTTTCAAAATCATTGAGTTGGTGATATTTTAAGTCAAAATATGTGTATTGTGATTAATATTTATTGTTAAAGACAAAATGAGACAGACATGAAAGGCCTACGTTACACAGCAACGTTAGCAAAGCCTGTGCTCATTTAGCTAACTGCACAGGGCACTACAGTTAGTACACGCTAATAAATCTTACCTTTTAAAATGGTCAATGTTGTGTCATCCAACTTCTTGAAAGTGCCCATCTCCGACAGCACTGATATCTAGGCGGAAAGACTAAAGTTAGATGAGGAGAAAGTGCTAGGTTACCTCCTTGACTGGTTGTTAGTCGTAGCTAGACAGTAGCTAACGTAGCTGCGTTAAACTAACAGATACATTTTAAAATATTTAAAAAATGAGTCGCTATGAAATACACAATTTCTTACGCAAACTAAAGTTCAATACCTACTTCTATTTCACGCAAACTGTTCTGACTTCATCTTATGACCACTGGATTCCAACGACTTTTTCAGTGACTGCCTGCAGTTTCAACTGCGCAGGTGAGAATGTGGGTAGCTGAAATTCAAACTACTGTAGTGAGGAGGGGTTCATCAATACATCACATTTGAACATTTGTTTGCTCTGGGATGTATTTCATGAGATTTAATAATTCAAAAGTAGATTTCCATCTTTATTTACAGTTTATTACGATAATTTAATTGAAAAAAATATATACATTATACTGATTTCCAGCTACTTAACTATTTCCCCCCCACTTTGTGACGGGTGGTATAAGCCAATTAGATCCGCGCGAGATCGAGAATAAGTAATTTTGCTTCAGTGCGCAGCAGAGTACATACTGTGCTTAGGGACACTTCAAGAAGTTTTCCTTTCGAACTAGCTAATAGATTTGTTGGCTCAACACGCTAGATAATTGTTTGACAGCTGCAATGAGTTGGCGGTGCGTGATTTGCTTTGTATTTATGGGCCCGACTTTAAAGTCTCTTTTGAGCCACATCAACAGAGCACATGGTCGCAGTCCTGATTTTCGTGTCATTTGTGGTATCGATGGCTGCGCAGAAGAGTACAGGGTTTTCAACTCCTTTTACTATCATATAAAACGTACGCATGCCTTATATCTGTCAACTGGATGCCCACCAAGAAGCGGGACTACAGAGACTAACCGAGAGTTAACTGAGCAACTCAACAGAGATCCTTCTCAAATCGGACTTGAGAACTTTGACACACCCATTTTTTCTGGTTGCACTAAACGCGAACCGCTGACTACAAACCTTGTTCATCAGCCAGCCCATGGCGATGTTGTCTTTAAAGAGCCACACGGATCAAATTCCACCGGCGACGCAGTCCCACCAACTGGCGACAAGCAGCGGGATTCGGATTCTGTGACACAAAACACAGACATGGTAGGTAGCTAGCTAGCTAACTACTGTAGCTAATAATATGACGAATGTATGCTTGATTAATGTAAAGTTTAGCAGTAAGTCTGTTAGGGGTGTTTGTTTTCTTTTTTCCGCGACCACTTTTGTTTAGTTTTGCTTTCAATGGTTTGTCAGCTTAGAAAAGATGAACATAACTAAGCTAGAAAAGTTTGGCTATTTTACTAAGGTGCATCTTTGTGATCTCAGCAGTAGCAAGCTAACTAGCTACAGTGTTGGTCTAAAACTGTCAATATTTAAAATTTGAAATATGACAAAACTAATGCTAGTTTGCCAGTACCAAGATGTGCTTTAATAAATTCAACTCAGATTTCCAATATGTGTATTTAAATATTTAAAATATTTAAAACTGCCAATACAGGAGGGGTGTCATGCATCAGGTAAAGCGAATCTGACCAGACGTGCAACTGCCTTTGCCTTGAATATTCGGGAGAAATGCCATCTTTCACAGGTATTTTTTTTTTAAGCATGAGTTTGTATTAACTGGGGTTAATGTTGAGTCAGTCATTCCTCTGTGCATTATGTAGGCTTGGCCATATTATAGTAATAGTGAGAACTTTTAGTTTTAGAAGACTTAACACTGTTTTAAGTGGTCAAGTGTGTGTGTGTGTGTGTGTGTGTGTGTGTGTGTGTGTGGGGGGGGTGTTTGTGACTGAATTAATGTGATCGATTCATCATAATTCTCAATGTTTTCTGTTGTGTTTTTTACCATTATGTTTAAGAGGAGTGTCAACGACATCGTGTCTGGGGTGCAACAATATCAAGCTTCACTGGTGGATGTCCTGAAGAACCAAATGAAAAAGGTGTTTGAGAAGCATTCTGGGAGCATGGAGCAGTTACAAGCGGAGGCAATGGCAACATTTGACAATTTTACAGATCCTTTTCTCAGAGTTGCCACTACATACATGCAGAACCGCACAATTCAGGAACTATTCAGCCAGGTCGAGCCTGAAGAAATAGTAATTTCTCACACAGCATGCAGGGTAAAAAGTGGAAATTCAAGGGTTCTTGCAATCAAAAAGAAATGTTTTTACTATGTACCCTTACTCCAGAGTCTGGAACAGTTGTTTACTGACTCAAGGATTCTCTTCATGATAGCTATAGGGCCACAGAAGTGCAAAGATTGATTTTTGTACGACATAGTTGACGGAGAGCTTTTCAAGTCACACCCATTGTTCTCTGTCAGACCCACTGCTTTGTAGTTGATTTTGTATGCAGATGAAATTAAAATATGTAATCCCCTTGGATCACATGCTTCAAAAAACAAATTGTTAATGGTTTACTATACATTGGGAAATATAGATCCTAAATATAGGTCTAAGCTAGCTGCAATTAGTCTTCTTGCCTAAAATTGTCTAAAGCAAATTACCTTACTCAGTGTGGTGTTGACGTGATTTTGGAGAGAATACATAAAGACTTAGATTTGTTGTATCATGGTGTAAAGATCCAGACTATTAATGGTGAAATGGACATGTTTGGTGCATTGATCTCCATTTGTGGTGACACTTTAGCTCAACAGGAGCTTGCTGGATTTAAGGAGGGAGTTGGGTTTGCATACAGCAAATGCAGGCACTGCGAGTGTACGTTTGAAGACATGCAGAGCATGCATTTCCATACTCACCACTTGATATTCGAGACAGACCATGCCCGATCACGGTCAACACCTTGGCATCAAATGACAACAAACTTAAACAGTCTTCTGGTCAAATGTTGGTGCTCTTGAAAATATTGCCTTTTTTGATGAATAATGTTAAGGGAAATGTATTTATGCAACTTATTCTTGAGGTGATAGAGATTACCCAGATACTTTTTGCTCCAGTAATTTCTCTTCAAACCATATCAAGACTCAGGTTACTAATTGAGCAGCATTTGAAACATTTTAAGCAGCTTTTTCCAGATAACAATATAATACCTAAGCAACATTATTTGCTTCATCTTCCCACACAAATTATGTCACTGGGCCCAATGGTAAGGCATATGTGCATGCGATTTTAATCAAAACACTGTTTTTTTAAGCAATGGTCTTCGAAGTTGAACTTCAAAAATGTCTGCAAATTATTAGTGAAGCATAATCGGATGTTTAAATGTTCTCAAAATGTGAACGGCCCACAGCACCCCATTTTTTCAAGTGAGTGAGAATTGGGCCCAGTCTTGGAGGTGAAAAATATACAGCATGTTCAGGGAAAAATAAGAGACCTTGTTGGTGATGACAAAATTCAACATGTTATCTCGGTCAAGTGGCTTGTTCTAAATGGAAATAAGTATACATGCAAGAAGTCTTTGATTGTTACCAAAGTAAATGATAATGTTCCTGAATTCGGACTTGTAAAATACATCCTTGTGGTAAACTCATCATTCTATTGCTTTGAATATCAACCCTATGACAGCTTGCACCTGAATAGAGATTTTCTAGCATATGAAGTTGACGTCCCAAACCTTGCCCAGGCAACTGAGTTGGTAGATGCTGAAAAACTAGTAGATTTTACATCCTACTACTCATGGGGGAGTGGTGGCTCCAGTGGTTAAGGCGCTGGATTACTGATCGGAAGGTCGGGGGTTCAAGCCCCGGTATTGCCAAGCTGCCACTCTTGGGCCCTTGAGCAAGGCCCTTAACCCTCTGTGTGCTCCAGGGGCGCCGTATCATGGCCGACCCTGCGCTCTGACCCCAGCTTCCAAGCAAGCTGGGATATGCGAAGAACAACATTTCACTGTGCTGTAATGTATATGTGACAAATAAAGGCTATTCTATTCTATTCTGGCTATTCCATTATTATTCAGTTTCAAAAGCAGTATGTACGTTCCAGTGAAATATTATCTTGGAGATGTCATTGCACTTCACAGATCCACTTATGACTCCTAAACAATGGGTAAAGCATCAGAGATGCCTAATGTAAGAAGTTTATTTTTTTTCTTCAGGTCTTCTAAGTTTGCAGAGGGAAAGCAAATGTATTTTTGAAGGGCGCCTCATATATTTCATGTGGTCAAAAATTTGTTTTGTTGCTGTACAGTTGAACTTATGTGCTTGTCACACACAAAGACCTAATGTGATCATCACACACCAATGAATTATGTGCTTATCACACAATGTATTGACCTCAGACAATACTGGTCTGTGGTTTTTGTCAATTAATGTTAATGGTGATGGATACATGAATGCATGCATATGCAACCATTCATATATTTCTTAATAAAAGCAGTTTGATTCATGTCTGGATTATGATTTGTTTTTATTTAAATCTTAGTTAAGGCTGCTTGTATTAAGATTATTACTTATAAGGTTGCTTATATTAAGAAATCACTACAAATCTTATTCATAAAACAAGACTTAATATCTTGAACTCCCTGCCATCAAAGTTGACCATCTTCCATTGAGACTTGGGCCTACTAATGTTTACCCTTGTGCTACCACCTTGTGCAGTTAGATCTTTCACTGCTTGTGTCAGCTCACTAATTGCCCTGCCTTGCTCGGCTATGACCTTAAGTACGTCCTCTAAGGTAATATCTTTACGTTCATGCACCCGAAGTGCTAAACGATTTGCTAAGCTACTACTATGTCATGACTTATTTGCTGTGGTACTAGTCGAGGTTTCCTCTAAGAACCACATCTGTGCTTCATCTCGGACATCAATCATAGTACAATCAGGGTGATTGCGAACATATTTACGAAGTTCCCGCTTAAGAGAAGGATCCCAGACCCCCTCTACAAACTGATCCCTCAATGCTACCGTCACATCAGCTACAGCGTCCGAGGAACATTTCAGAATCAAATTGAGTGCTTGCGACAGTGCATGTGAAAACTCTCTGATGCTTTCCCTTTCTAACTGCTTGCGACTATAGAAGCTGTAGGAGCTGAGGTGCACTACGCTTGTCTCCAAAGGCTTCTTTGAGATATACAAACAGTTCACTAACTCCATCATCATCAACACTGCGTCAACGTACCTCTTCAAGGGCTGCCCCTCTTAACAGGGACATGACAAAATCATACTGGTCATTATCAGACTGATGCCTAGCACGCAGAACGCGCTTGACCTCTTCTATAAAATCATCAACTGACCTGCCATCTTTCTCAGTGTCACCACAATAGGGTGAAATGTGCCTTTCTTTTGGGACATAAACATAAGACCTCTGATTCAATGCAGAAATTGCAGCCATGGCTTCATCATGCCTATTCTGTAATTCCCTTATCTGTTCTGGCAAACTAGTTTCACTATGGTTATCATCTGGTTCCGACATAGTGAGATAAAAGTTCTTGAAAGACTTCACAGTCTCTCTTTGGGCTGGTTGCTGCTGAACTCTGGCTGGGCCTCAGCTACAGTCCTTGATGATCCACCGATGTCCTTTCACAACACCCGGTGTCTCTCTCTGCTTCACTTGAACTCCCAGCCTCTTCACCACCACTGTATTATTTACTGTACCTTATATTACACACCTTCACAAAAAAAGATTAAATCCCCTAACCACTTGAAATACCCCACTCCTGGTACCAAAATTTGTGGCCGTTGCAATGATATATGCAGAAGACCAACAAATTCCACTGGGGTTCTTTTACTCCAATTAACTTTATATATATATATATATCCTGCTTGTAAATATTTATGTGGAAGAAGATAAATGAGGAGTTAAATGAAACAAAATTACAGGACAAATATTTTTTAACACAAAAATATATATCATAAAAATAAAATAAAGTACTACCTGATGTACAGAATCTGTTTTTATGGTGTGCAATATATAATAATATATAATATATAAAACAATAAATCAACATTTATCCAGTAAACAAAATACGTGCTATTTATGCTCCGACAGGCCGAACACACCAAGAGAACTCGTATGGCTTGCACGTGCTACATAAATCAACACATTCATGAACGCTTAGAATTCTGAAATATCTCTTAGAAAATAACACAAATCGCATATTTGATGCATTTTCAAACTAATATACATCCGAAACACTGACCTGATGCGTTAGCTCACACTATGCTAACCTTTGCACCTCGAAATCATGCATCCACACAAATTACTGCAGACATACATCACCCTTCAGAAAACAACACTATTTTAAATTTACTTTATAATGGATGATACTGGATCCTTCACCTAGAAAAAGTACAAGTAAAGCCTATAATCCCTGTTAACTCCCCTATTTCCACTCTCAGGTGCACCGCACCACACGCACATGCAATGACGTCACCAAGCATCTCTTAAAGAGCCACTGTGTTCATTCTCACCAGGCAGGCATAATCTGTTGCATAAAGAAATGAACACACCTTAAACTACCACCCGGTTCTACATATATACATACAAACACACAAACAGATATACACATATACATACATATAGAATAAGTGTGAGAAAGAAGATAAAGTATACTTTGGAAATAAACAAATATATTAATTAAAAGATAAACAATCTTTGTTTATCTTAAGTATTAGCAAAATAACAACACAGTGGCACAGGTTTACTAAACAATTCTCAAGTTCTTTGAGGATAAAATAGCATTGATATATTGCCGGACTTCATTTTCAAAACCATGAATATAGGATTTTGATGAAGATATCTGCTACGGTGAATATGCAATTTGGAAAGCAATAAAAAAAAAAGATCAATAATAAAATGCTTATCATATATGCCTTTTTCTATGTTATAGAAACCAAACAAAACATGTTTGAAAAATAGAGAAAAATCTAAAGGCAATTTACAGCTTATAAATTTAGAAAATTCAATCCAAAATAATTGTTTATGAGGACATTCCCAACATATATGAAGAGCAGATTTATTAGGGACACGACAAAAAGAACAGCATGCATCTATGTCTGACGTGAATGTCTTTAAATATGCTTTAGCTGTATAAAGTCTATGTAAAAGTTTAAATTAGAATCAGGTTTATTGGCCAAGTGTGTTGACACACAGAAGGAATTTGGTTTTAGCTGTTAGTGACTCTCAAAGTATAGACATAAATAAAACTATACATTTAGCTAGACTATATGAGACAAAACAGACAAGTCAAAAACAGACTATACAAGACAATAAAGACAATGTGAGACAATATAGACGTATGAGGATTAAATAGGAATACATAATGTACAAATGTACATAAAGTATAAGTGGTAGTGAAAATGACAGTATTTAGGACTTTATACAATATACAGCAGCCATAGTGTGTGTAACATATAACATAAATGAAATTTACCTTACTTTATTAGTTAGCAAGTATTTCAGTGGCAGTGTCCATACTTTTTTCACTCAATATGGTTAACAAATTTTTTCCAGTAAGGCATTAAATATGGCAAAAATAGTTCCTCGCTGTCTGCGAATGTAGTTTGTGCTAAATATTGTGGCAATGGGACGAGTGGAAGAGATGCTAGCTAACTATCTCTCCCCAAGTGCTGCATCGCTGAAGGCTTCGGTTTGCCTACAAAGAGCCACTTTAGCTCTAGTAGGTAGGGCTACGTGGCAGGTCAGGCTACGGGTTGCCTCCACACAATGAGTGTGTTGAAGGCATACCAGGCTGACGTGCTATAAGAGATGGCGGGGGCTTCCTTCTGAGCGCCACGGTGGCCTGTCCTGGCCTGATCTGGTGACACTGTAGATAAGGGCGATTGCTGGCGGGTTCAGGAGACTGTGGCGGCGTTTCAGTAGTACTTTATTTGCTGCTCCAGTGAGGCTGCTCGGCCGCAGCCTTGGCCTGGTACTTTCGGGCACCGCGTAACCTGAAAGGAGGTTGTTGCCACCCGATTTCCGCAGGGAGGTCCCAGGGGCCCCTGGCGACGCTCTAAGCCCAAGGAGGGGCTGGCTGACCTGAGGATTGTCCTCGCCTCTAATAAACAGGCCATGGTGCGTAAGTCCTGACGGCTTACATCTTGGAGGGCGGTGTACACCTCATGCTATGGTGCCCGTCCGTCCCCGGCAACACTGGGAGGCCGGATTGTCTGCCCTGCCACAGAATGTGTTTCTGGGCGCAGCCTCACTCCAGCGGTTAACTCCCTCTATTTCCGCCCAAAAGTTTGTTGCGGATGGGGGAGACCCGCTGCCTCTCAGGAGGCTTCAATGGCCGCAGTATGCTGCTCCAGCCGTTCGGGTTCAGGAGGACTGTCTGCTAGCCCTGCCACGGGACACTCACTTATTAGATCTGAATGACGCATGCTTCAATGTGGCCATCCTTCCCGCACACAGGAGGTTCTTGAGGTTGCTTTCGGGGTGAAGCTTACCAATATCGGTCCTACTGTTCGGCCTAGCACTCTCACCCTGTACCTTTACAAAGTGCGTGAACGCAGCACTGACCCCGCTGCTTCTCCCCGCTGCTTGATATTGGCTCATTCAGGGCACCAGGCAGTTCCGCATCGAGATGTCGTTCTTGCCTGCATGAAGGAACTGGGGTTCAGACTGAACGCCGGAAGGAGTGTACTTTCTCCAGTACAGAAAACCACTTTTCTGGGCATGCTGTGGGACTCGCCCAGGTTGCAGGCACGGTTGTCTCCCGCCCGGATCGAAGTCATCCTCAGTGCAGTCAGGAGGGTAAGAGAAGGCCAGCCACTCAATGTGAAGCAGTTCCTGCTGGGCTGCTGGGTCTCATGGCGGCAGCGTCCAGTGTAATCCCACTCGGCCTCCTCCACATGAGACCCCTCCAGTGGTGGCTCCAGGGCAGAGCCTTAGATGTGTGGAAGGAACCGACGTTTCTGTCCCGAGGCCCCGCCTTAGGGACTTCTTGTCGTCGCGTAACGCTTACGACGCTTTCCTCACGGGGTAGGGAGCGGTCATAAATGCATGGTCTGTGGAGCGGGCCACGTCTCTCGTGGCACATAAATTGCCTGGAGATGATGGCGGTGTTTTTGGGGTTAAAACACTTCCTCCCGGACCTAAGGGGCCACCATGTATTGGTCTGCACAGACAATACAGCGGTGGCCTCGTACATCAACCACCAGGGGGGTCTCCGGTTTTGCCCATTGTACAAGCTGGCGCGAGAGGTCCTCCTGTGGTCCCTGGACAAACTCCTCTCACTGAGAGCCGTTTACATCCCTTTACATCCCGGGATGGTTGAATGTCAGAGCAGACGCCCTGTTAAGACAATGGCCGTGGCCTGAGGAATGGCGACTCCACCTCGAGGTAGTGGAGAAGGTATGGCAGAGGTTCTACAGAGCCCAGGTGGATCTGTTTGCAACCTGGGAGACTTCGCACTGTCCCCTCTGGTTCTCTCTCTCTCACCCAGCCGTGGCCGAGGCTACGCCTGTACGCCTTTCCCCTGATCACGCTGCTCTCGGGAGTTCTGGAGAGAGGTCACCGGGAAGGAGTCCTTCTCCTTCTGGTAGCACCTCGATGGCCTTGCAAGCCATGGTTTGCGGACCTGGTGTCTCTGCTCGAGGGCCCTCCGTTTCCTCCACGGCAGCTGTTCGTCTGCTATGGCCCTAATATTTCCAGCCAATAAGCAGCTGTTAAGCAGCTGGGTAGTGGATGCCATCCTTTCAGCTTACGAGTCCTCTGGTCTCCCCGCTCCGCTCGGGGTCCGGGCTCACTCCACCCGCAGTGTTGCGGCCTCTACGACCTGGTCTGCTGGAGTCTCACTCCAGGACATTTGCGACGCTGCGGGCTGGTCCACCCTGCTGACTGTTGTTGGGTTTATGGCCTCAACCCTCTGTCCTGCGTGTAGGTGCCGAGGCCCTTACACATTTGGCAGGTTCTGGTCAGTGTGGCATGATTGGACACTTGTTCCCAAAGCGTTTCGACGCAGTTTGAATTTCCCAAATTGTGAACGTCTCTAGGTTATGTATGTAACCCCAGTTCCCTGAGGGAAGAGACGATGCGTCTCCGTGCCACACTCCCTGCATCCCTGCGGCGCTCATCTTCTCTCTTTGCAGAAGCTAATGTTGCTACCACCGCATAGCCATCTTGTAGCTTCCTGGTTTACGTGACGTCGCCTGCCGATGACGTCACGTCTTGCCTATTGGCCAGATTTCAGATTCAGATTTTAATTCACATTTACCTATGTTTAGGTGAAGACCTGACGCTGCAGAAAAATATTAATGTGAACAATTGCTAGGGGGATTTGGGAAACATCTCTTAAAAATATGTGGTGTCATCTGCCAACTGATTTGTTTGATTTGTCTATCAGCTATACAAATTCCTTGAATGCAGCTTTCACTTATAAATGTCAACTGTAACTGCACAGAGAGTAGGAATAAATAGAGAGAAATTGTACATCCTTGTTGAACTCCTCTAGATAAACTAAATCTTGGAGATGTGCCATTTTTGTAATTGATTTAACAAGTTGCATTATTGTAAAGAGTTTTAATTACTTAGCAAAACTTTTTAATAATAATTTAATAATAAACTAGTGCTCCGAAGAATCAAAAGCCTTATAGAAATATATTATATAAATTCAAACTTTATTTATATAGCACCTAACAACTACCAGGGAGAACCTAGGCATGTCCCCTGACAATGTCCATGATTTTCATTTATAAATATTTGGGTGTTTGGATCAGCAATTTCATTTTAAACTATCAAATAACTGAAGGACACAGTAATATTTCAGCAGTGAAATGAGGTTTATTGGATTAACAAAAAATACGCAATATGCATCAAAACGAAATTAGACAGGTGCCTAAATTTGGGCACCCTTGTCATTTTGTTGATTTGAATACCTGTAACTACTTAGCACTGATTAATTGGAACACACAATTGGTTTGGTGAGCTCATTAAGCCTTGAACTTCATAGACAGGTGCATCCCACCATGAGAAAAGGTATTTGAGGTGGCCAATTGCAAGTTGTTGTTCCCTTTGACTCTCCTCTGAAAAGTGGCAACATGGGGGTCTCAAAACAACTCTCAAATGACCTGAAAACAAAGATTGTTCAACATTATGGTTTAGGGAAAGGCTACAAAAAGTTATCACAGAGATATAAGCTGTCAGTGTCCACTATGAGGAACATAGTGAGGAAATGGAAGACCACAGGCACAATTCTTGTTAAGGCCAGAAGTGGCGGGCCACATAAAATATTGGAGAGGCAAAGGCTAATGATGTTGAGAACAGCCCACAGACCACCTCCAAAGACCTACAACTCCAACTTGCTGCAGATGGTGTCACTGTGCATCGTTTCAGTGCACTTCGCACAAGGAGAAGTTGTATAAGAGAGTGATGCGAAAGAAGCCTTTTCTGCACACAAACCACAAACGGAGTCGCTTGAGGTATGCAAACGCACATTTGAACAAGCCAGCTTCAGTTTGAAATAAGGTGCTGTGGACTGATGAAACAAAGATTGAGTTATTTGGTCATAACAAGGGGTGTTTATGCATGGCAGCAAAAGAACACAGCGTTCCAAGAAAAACACTTGCTACCCATAGTAAAATTTGGGTGAGGTTCCATCATGCTGTGGGGCTGTGTGGCCGGTACTGGGAATCTGCATGGATTCCACTCAATATCAGCAGATTCTCAGATTCTCAGGGAATAATGTTGAGGAATCAGTCACAAAGTTGAAATTGGATATCTCAACAAGACAACGACCCAAAACACTGCTCAAAATCTACTCAGGAATTTATGCAGAGGAACAAGTACAATGTTCTGGAATGGCCATCCCAGTCCCCAGACCTAAATGCCATTGAACATATGTGGGGTGAAAGAAAATTACCCTTAGGTCAATTAACAAAATGTAATACTGTATCTTACCAGCAAAGTAATTTTTTAGAACAGCGACACCTGCTGATCGTTCTGTGCCATAAGACATCCATATGCCACTGCCTCACTGTGACCTTCAGAATTTAGCATCATTTGGCATGGAGTGGGTTTCTTGAAAAAATCAAAAGTCTAACCCGTGCTTTTCAACAAACAAAAAAGGGGCTTCATTTAATATTGTTACTTAGTCCCCTGGAATTAAGATAAATGAATGATAATGACACTGAAACTTGCACAATGAACAACTATTAACAAAACACAGTACAAATGCATAAAGTCAAACCTGACTATTGGATAAAGATGAAAGAAACAAGGCTCAGATGACCATTATAAGTGATCAGCATAAATCCAGCTACAATACGTCTATAAATAAAAGTCTGCTGTAGTATTTGAAAAGGCCATGATGACAACTAGTAAGTGCTGTAATAATTAGTGTTTTAGGAAAATGAGTATCATACTCGACTTCACAGAGTTCATTTCGAGTTCACAGAGAAATCTCGACACCTTCAATGAATACAGGTTCTCCGATATAATACACATTTTTCCCAGCAGACCTTGCCTCTTTTATGCTTGGCCACAAAATATTCTGTCTTTCCCAGTCTGATGAAGTCAGATCCTCTGCAAAGCACAATATCTGTAAGAAATTGGGACTTTCTGGCAGTTTTCCACAAAGCATTGTGGACAACTCGCATGATGATCGCGCAAGGTCTTGTATTGTCTCCCCTCTTTCCCAGATGTCAGGGTAGGTCTCTTTGCAAATACTAATTACTGTAGATCTGATATCTTCATGGTTAGACTCGGGTACTCTGAACAATCTTAATTTTCATCTACGAGAGTATTTCTCCAAATCTCTCCACCGGGACCTGTGAAATGTGGCTTTCACAGGTCCCCATGGAGAGATTTGGAGAAATTCTCTCATAGATTAAACTTGAGATTGTTCGGAGTACCCAAGTCTAACCATTTAAATATTAATTTTTTTCTTTCCTGGACAATAAATAGGAGCACAACAATATTATTGTAATACAATCATAATTTCATTATAGTTCCAAATACAGCATAGTGTGGAAGTTGTTGTAAATGTCTAAAATATGTCAGTAGAGGTCAAGGGTGGAGAGCCAACTAGGGTGAACAGGTTTATTTCAAATATGACACTTACTGTATTTGGGGCCACCATCTACAAGTCAGTAGATGCGTACATGCTATTTATGGGGTAAAATAATTTCCTTAATTTGTTGAGTACAGGAGAATTGTTGAGAAAATTCAGCAATTCAGCAAAAAAGTCAGCTTAGGTTTTTAGGAAAGCATAGGTTCTCTAGGACAGTTTTTCACACAGCAGCTAATTACCGTAATTTCCGGACTATAAAGCGCATTTTAAAGATTTTTATTTTAAACATAAATAAGTTGCACCTGTCTACACTGAAACTAATGAACTTTACACAGGATTAAATAAAAGACAGTGCCTCTTACACGGTGTAACGGGTGAAATATGTTGTCGCTCCTTTAAGAGCAGAGCGGCATTTTGGGAATAGCCTGCCGACGCATTTTTTCCGGTATTACTGCATGTGTGCAAGACAGAGGAATATGTCCATATTATTTTCTGATGCTCATTTCTAAGTTTGTTTGACTAACCCGTACCGCTGTTGCCAAGAAAAATTAAAAAGCACGAGTTTTGGAAACCTGTCTGTGCTTATATGATTTCTGTTGCAACTGGAGTTAGCGAGCTACTCCTTGACACAGACTCAACACGTTACAACGGCTTGTATCTAAACAGTAGCCTACCAAGAAAGTCTTCCCTGCCTTCACTGTCTTCCTCCTTCCTTTCACAACTATTTCTCTCGAGAGTTTATTTTTTGGCATCGTCGTGCTTTTGAAAAAAACTTTTTTTTCTCCCGATGCCATGCAGCTCAGAACACAGGTGAGGTGCGTTTTTTTTTTTTTTTTTTTTTTTTTTTTTCGTTTCCGTTCAGAAATTTCATTGGTCTAATGTCATGGGGCTCAGTTTTTTGGCTTGAAGTTTTTGAAACCGGGAAAAACACAGGAAAAATCCATAAATAAGCCGCTTCGTTGTTTAAGCCGCGGGTTTCAAAACGTGGGGGAAAAAGTAGCGGCTTATAGTCCGAAAAATCCTGTATATACGCCTTCAACGTAAATGTAAATGTATAGAGGTGTGTAAATAAGTGAAAGCAATGTCCGATGCAGTAATATGCTATGGCCTCATCCCAATGCGGTCAGCAGGATATGGTCACTGACCACTGTCTGAGTGGTGCTCCAAAAACAATGTGGGCTTCATAGATAATTGGAGAAATTTTGAGGGCAATGCTGGCCTGTTAGGGCGGGATGGTATCCATCCCACTCGGGAAGGTGCTGCTCTCATTTCTTGTAGTATAGGTCATAGTCTCAGAACAGCAGTAGTTAACCAGTGACTGTCCAGAGCCAGGGCCAGGATGCAGACAGACAGGCTAAACCGACCGTCTGCTAGCTGCACAGAGTCGTCATTCAGGATTCACCATATTGAGTCTGTCTCCCGAGCGAAAGCAAAATGTAGAACTTCTCATAAAGTCTGTTTAAGGAACCTAATTAACATTAAATTAAATAAGAATGAATGCACAGCCAGCACCTCTGATCTAAAGATAGAATCGTTGAATATTAGATCTCTCACATCAAAAGCGCTGAATATAAACGAAATTATTACAGACCAGGAGTTTAATATAATGTGTTTGACAGAAACATGGAATAAACCAAACGAATACATAGTATTAAATAAAGCTAGTCCTCCTGGGTGTATCTGCCTCAGTCATTGCATTAGTACTCTGCCATGTTACCATGTTGAGCGCACATTCACGTCAACTACAACAGCGAGTTTTATCAATAATCTTCCAGAACTGTCGATATTAATTAGATCTCCGTCTGACCCCGCAAAGCTTTACTGGGCCACTGAATGCCTAGAATCAACGTTCCGTTACACTCTAGATCATGTAGCTTCCCTTAAAATCAAAATGATCAGGGACAGAAAATTAGCACAGTGGTATAATGATCATACGCGCACCTTAAAACAGACCACTCATAAATTAGAGCCTCCAGAGTTATAGAAAAGCTCTTAGTGCTGCTAGATCAGCATATTTCTCCACTCTATAGAAAATAACAAGCATAAAACTAGATTTTTATTCAGCATGGTAGCAAAATTAACAGGAAATAAAAGCATCAATAGGCAATAATGATTTCATTAACTTTTTTTTTATAATAAAGTTAAAATCATCAGGCATAAAATCCAGACGATTAATATAAATTGAAACTTTTATAAATAACCCTGTTGACAGCAGTGTAATTATAACAGACAATCAACTACAAAGTTTTACCCCATTTAAGAGAATGACTTAATTTCATTTATTTCCTCATCAAAATCATCAACCTGCATTCTTGATCCCTTGCCTACAAGTTTTTTTAAAAAGATAATTCCAGAAGTAATTGAACTTGTTTTCAAATTAATCAATTCTTCCATCAGCAAGTCAAGTCAAGTCAAGTTTATTTGTATAGCGCTTTTCACAACAGACATTGTCTCAAAGCAGCTTTACAGAAAACAACAGTGAAGGTGAATGGTGTGCGTTTGTCCCTGATGAGCAGCCGTGGCGACAGTGGCAAGGAAAAACTCCCTTAGATGATATGAGGAAGAAACCTTGAGAGGAACCAGACTCAAAGGGGAACCCATCCTCATATGGGTGACATCAAAAGTTTGGTCATAAATCTTTCAACAATACAGAACAATTTGTGATCATCATAGATCCAGCATCAGCTTCTCCATGCCAGGGCCTTTAAACACTCGGCATCTACTTCTCCATGATCATCCATAGGTCCATAATCTTCACGAGGTGGGACGTGACTGGAGCTGGCCAAACCTCAGGATGCCTCGGGATGGGGAGAGAAAGAGAAGCAGTGGAGAGGAATTAGCGTAGCTGCTGTTAATGATATTAACAGCACAAGTTGATAATGTGCATGTGATCAGATGTTCTGGAGCACAAGGTTGTGATGTGATGTGTGTGATGTGTGTTATGTGTAGGCTTTGCTAAAAAGATATGTTTTTAATCTGCACTTAAACTGGGAGAGTGTATCTGAACCCCGAACACTGTCAGGAAGACTATTCCAGAGCACTGGTTATGTACCTTAATCCTCAAATAATGAAGACTACAGCAGGGGGCAGATCTTTCTTTTAAAAAGCACCACACTTATGGAACAGCGTTCCAATTAGTGTTCGGGACTCAGACACAGTCTCAGTGTTCAAGTCAAGGTTGAAAACGTATTTGTTTAGTCAAGTCTTTTATCAGTAGATTTTTCTTTGGTAAAGGGGCAGATCTGGAGGGATAATGGATATATAGTGTTTGGTAAACTGGAATATTTGTATGCTGTCATCCCTCACTCGTTCACTCAGGTTTGTTGACAGTGGTGTGGTGGGTCGTCTCTTGTCCCAGAGATCCCTCATGTCTGTGTTACCTTCTGGTTCTCCCTTTAAGCTATGCTGCTATAGCAAGTCTTGCCGGAGTCCCAACTGCACAGTGACATTAACTTTCATACAACAATAAGGATACATAATAATCCATATCCTTCTCTTCCTGTCACCCCCTTCTCTCTCTCTCGCTCTCTCGCTCTCTTTCTTTCTTTCTTGGTCAAGTTAAACATGCTCCTGAGGTTCCAGTGACCACTGTTCCTGCCTCTTTTCCCTCTGCAGATCTTCCCACTTTGTCCAGGCCTACCTCTGGATAGTGTTTTCTTTGTTTCTTTTTTTATTCAGCTTCATCTCTCAGACATTCTGGGACAGCTCTTACGAGCATTCTCCGCAGACAGTATCGTCAGTTTAAACTCTTCTCCCTCGCAACTGAGATTGTCCAATTTTTTGAACATCTCTCTACTCCAGCTGTTCCAGAGAACCCCTGTCTGCTTCTTTGCATCGTGCAGCATACTTTTACACGTGATACGGGCACACAGACCTCCTCTGACCTCCCTGCTGTTTGTCATCAGGAGACAGACTGACAATGAAGACTATGATGACTCTCGCATACCTGCATCAAATCTACCATCTCCTGCTTATCCTTCATGTTCGTCCAATACTCAATATTCTCCTCCTTCCCCCCTTCTATCACCCAATCATTATTATCCTCCCATATCTTCCCCTGAGTCTGATCCTGATTGCTCTCCCATGTCTTCTTCAGTGACTATGGCCTACAAGCTCTTCTTTCCCCAATAAACGTGCCTAAGTCTGCCTTGTACATTGTTTATGTTTCACCTGCAAACTCATAACTTTAGTCAAACCCTATTCTACTCTATTTATTAGTATCAGATTATTATTTTAATTATACTTGGAGTAAATAGGTTACATGCGTTTGATTAAGATATAGGCTAAATAGGTTTAATTAAGCTACTTTTATTGTATCTAATAGGTTCTATACTAATTATTAGTTCAATTTGTTGAATTAATATTAGTTTGATTAAAACACAAGCTAAGTATGTTGGATTAGAATTTTTTTCTTGACACACCACTATATTTAGCTGTAGACATAAGGTACTTTTACATACTACATTTGTGCATATGTCCCTCCAGCCCACATCCACAAGGGGAAAAATCACTCAGCCACTCAGAGACCCACTCATTACACTGCCCCACACTCCTTTACCCTTTTACATGTTTTGTGTCTGTGTTCTGACCATTGCTGCATTGAGTCACTACAACCTGTATTTTCTATGCAGAGACAATAAGATTAATTTATCAATAACAAAAAAAAAGGAAAAGTTTGGACAATCAAAATTGTTACCTCTTTGATTATGCATAAAATGAAAAAGTATTATAGTTTTCATGCATAGGTAATCAAAACTTAAATTTTTATTTGATAAGTCCTCTAAGAATTTAGCATTGTTCATCATTGTTCCCCGTGTTTTTGGATCGCAGACTTAATTTGTACTGCTTTTTTTTTGGACTCCGTGCAACCTTGGTTTTTAGATTTATATTTTTAGTTCTTGGTTTATATTTTTGTATTATTCTTCAATAAAACACTATGCAATATTTATCAGCTCCTAGTTGGTCTCTGTGTGTGGGTTTACCCCCTGGGTTTGTGCCATGCTCTCCCTGACAAGTGTTATTTAAAAGCATACGTTCTTACAATCTATCCTTTGGACTCACCTCTTCTGGCTTCAATTCAATTCAATTCATTTTTATTTGTATAGCGCTTTTAACAATGTACATTGTCTCAAAGCAGCTTTACACAGATAATGCGGTGATTAAAAATTAATATGTTCTTTATGAGTAAGTTTGTCCCTGATGAGCAAGCCGGTGGCGACTGGCGACTGTGGCAAGGAAAAACTCCCGAGATGGCATAAGGAAGAAACCTTGAGAGGAACCAGACTCAAGAGGGAACCCATCCTCATCTGGGTTACACCGAATGTCCATTTGTGGCAGGTATACAATGTTGCGGGGTGCAGTGATGATGATCAAAAGCGAAGTGTATTTCTGAGTCAGTGTAGGAGACTGTTGACATCAACTACAGTCCAATCCATCCTCAAAGCTCCCGTACTTACTCTGGAATTTCATGGAACCACCCAAGGCGTTGATGACAAACCTTCCCCAGCTGCACAGAGTGGCCTCCAGTCAAAGAGAACACTATCCAGAGGCAGGCCTGGATGAAGTGGGAAAGTCCACGGGGGGGAGAGGGGCAGGAACAGTGGTCACTGGAGCCTCAGGAGCATGTTTAAACACTCTACTCAAATATTGAATTCAAATCTATTTTATTTTGTATAACATTTTTAACAATGGACATTGTCCCTAAGCAGTTTTACAAAATTAATAGGCTATAAAATATGAATTAATTTTAGTGCCTTTATATTTAGTGCCTATAAGTTTATCCCATATGAATATATCCCTAAGGCACAAGTTAGTGGTGACAGTGGCAAGGAAAATCTATCTGAGATGAAACAAGACTTAAAAGGGAAACCATCCTCATGAGGGTGGCACTGAATGTCCATTCATAACAGTTCCACCATTGTTGAGGTGTGCTGTTTAGTGATTGGTCTTTAAATGTAGAACTGTTCATGAAAACTGCAGTTCTAAGCAATTGTAGCAGAAGGTGGTTAAGATTCAATCTGCAAAATCATATTCTGTCCATTGAGTCTATTCGAAACGTAACCGGAAGCCAATGTAGGGATCGGGGTTATGTGGTCATATTTTCTTGACCTTGTGAGAATTCTGGCTGCCACATTCTGAACTAACTGAAGCTTGTTTATTAATGATGCAGGACATCTACCTAGTAACGCATTACAGTAGTCTATTCTGGAGGTCATAAACGCATGGACGAGCTTCTCTGCATCGGATATAGACAACATATTTCTTAGCTTAGAAATATTTCTACGGTGAAAGAAGGCTGTTTTTGTAACTTGGTTGATATGATATTTGAAAGATAAGTTGCTGTCTAAAATAACTCCCAGGTCTTTTACTGTTGAACTAGTGGTTACAGAACATCCATCTAAATGCAGGTTGAGATGCTGGTGCTTCTGTATACTAGTTTTTGGGCTGATGAGCAAAATCTCCGTCTTATCAGAATTTAAAATAGCTGAGTATCATCAGCATAACAATGGAAGCTAATTCCATGCCTTCTAATAATATTTCCTAAGGGAAGCATGTATATTGTGAAGAGCAGGGGTCCTAGAACTGAACCTTGTGGCACGCCATAGTTCACTAGCATTAGCCTGGATAGCTCACCATTTAAATCTACGAAATGGTAATGATCAGACAGGTAGGATTTAAACCAGCTTAATGCCTGTCCCTGAATGCCAATGTAATTCTGTAAGCGATCTAGGAGAAGATCATGATCTATAGTGTCGAACGCAGCACTAAGATCTAGTAAAACTAACAGCCAGATGAAGCCTTTTTCTGAAGCTAAAAACAGGTCATTAGTGATTTTAACTAGGGCAGTTTCTGTACTATGATGGGGCCTAACACCTGACTGAAACTCCTCAAAGATATTGTTCTCTTGCAAGTGGGAACATAACTGGGCAGCGACAATCTTTTCTAAAATCTTAGACATAAATGGCAGATTTGAAATTGGTCTATAATTCGATAGCATGTTTGGATCCAGATTAGGTTTTTTTAATGAGGGGCTTAATAACTGCTAGCTTGAGGGATTTAGGGACGTGACCTAACGATAGTGAGGAGTTAATAATATTTAGAAGAGACTCACCAGCTGTATATAACACTTCCTTTAGTAGATTTGTTAACTGACATGTTGTTGATTTAGCTTTGATAATAACATCATACAGCTCTTCCTGTCCTATACATGTAAAATAGTGGAGTTGTGGAGTTGAAGGTAACACTCTCTCAGGAGATGGTCTCAGAGGTTGAACTGCCACAATTGTTTTTCTAATGTTATCTATTTTTTCAGAGAAGAAATTCATAAAGTCCTCACTACTAAACTGTGATGGAACACAATTTTCAGATCCCTGATTTGTAGTTAGTTTAGCTACTGTAGAAAAAAGGAACCTGGGATTGTATCAATCAAGGTTTGTGTATGTTGTTCGTAGAAAGTGTCCTCCCACCACGGGGAGACATCATTGTCCATTGGCACTCTCCCCAAAATTTTTATCTGACCCATTGAGAAATCCTGTCACCTCCAAGCAGAAGGTGTGATTTGCAGGGCAGGTCAGACCTCCATACATAAATGAGTTAATTTCACTGACGACACACCACTTCTGAACAGCGTCAGAATGACCATGCAATGATTGTACATTAATAAGTTTAGAATTATTAGAAACAAATGATTGCAAAGTTTTACAAGTACAAATTATATAGCTAGATGTTTTATGACATAGGTGCGAGTTGTAAATAAGATATCAATGCCCTTCAAAATCATATACACAGTAAGGTGTTCCGATTTCATTATTTGATCTTTTACCACAATGCCAATAGAGCTTATGGTGGTGGAATTTAAATATATCTGATCTTGGTAAATTAAAGGGAAAGTATTATAAAAAAAAAAAACAATACCGCCAGAACACTCATTGCCAGTATACATCATTAACAATGACAAAAGTTTAGAATCATTTGTCTTCCTTTTTTCCTGATCTAAGCCATCTATGCAAATCCAGAATTTAAATAAGATCATTGACAACATGCCTAGGTGTCTTACAGAGACGTAGATTTCAAATTTCCTGTCTTGCTGCAGTAAAAAGAATTTGTGCATAAGTTCTGTATGGTACAGGCCTGATTGAAAATTTTATGGCTGATTGTGATAAGTGCCTGAGCTTCAAATCTAACTGATAATAATGCTAATAATGTTTTCATTACTATTGATGACACACCTTATCAGTTGTGTTTTGAATTGAATTTTAATAAATATTCTAAGCATTCCATCCTTTTAATTAATCGTTTATATTGGACTTGGAGTCACATAGAGTCTTGGTTTAGCCAACTACACAGACTCATGGAAGCAAACTTGCCAGTCTGAATCTTAGTTAGAGGATATAACCGTAAGCTAATATTCTTTAAGTAGGCCATTTAATGCTTGCCCATGTATAAAGAATAGTTGAATTAGCCACTTTGTTATAACTTGCTATGTCAGTGATAGCCACTACAGGTGCTCACAGACACAAACTCGCTAGTCAGAGGATGTTACACAAGGCTCGAAGCTAGGGTAAAAACCAACACCTGATAAATATCTTATCTTATCTGGGACAACTCTCGCATCAGTAGGACAGAATTTTCCCCAAACCTAAGATCTTTATTTTTGGTCTGTTCTACTGATATGGGAATGAGATCATATTTCCAATCCCACTGAAACCTTTGAAATGATACCAAACATGAAGAATTTAAATTAATAAATTCCTAAGATATAATAACTGCAGTGTACAAGTAAAGTAGCTTGAATTCCGGGAGCTTCTAAGGCACCTTTCCATGACCTGGCCATATCCCCAGGAGGTAAAGAGGGGGGCTCAAGGATCGGTGAAACGGCAGCTGAACAAATGCCTTTCTCTCCTCAGATTTAAGAGATTCTCTCTTTAGATTAGAAAGTTTATTGTTTTGTTGCATGGAAGTTCTCAGGGTATGGCCTCATGGAGTTGCAAGACAGTTCTTGGGGTCTGACCTCATGTAGAGAGGAGAAAGGTAGATATGTTGTGTGTTCATGAGACCAAGTGAAAAAGGAGTGAGACCAGGAACATTGGAGGTGGGTTTAAACTGTTCTATCATGGTGTGTATGGAAAGAGAAACGGTGTAGGGGTGATCCTAAATGAAGAGTACAGAAAGAGTGTAATGGAGGTGAAGAGAGTTTCTGATAGGGTGATGATCGTGAAGCTGGAAGTTGAAGGGGCAATGATACATGTCATCAGTGCTCATTCTCCACAAGTGGGTGGTGAGATGGAGGGGAAGGAAAATTTCTGGAGTGAGTTGGATGAAGTGGTAAAAGGTGTACCTAGGAATAAAATATTGGTGATTGGGGCGGATTTCAATGGGCATGTAGGTAAAGGGAACAGAGTTGATGAGGAGGTGATGGGTAGGTATGGCTTTAAGGAGAGAAATGTGGAAGGGCAGATGGTGGTAGACTTTGCTAAAAGGATGAAAATGGCAATGGTGAATACTTTATTTCAAGAAGAAGGAGGATCATAGGGTGACATATAAAAGTGGACAAAGGTGCACACCGGTGGACTATGTTCTATGTAGGAGATGCAACCTGAAGGAGATAAGAGACTGTAAGGTTTTGGCAGAGAACAGTGAAGCTAAACAGCATTGGAATATTGGTCTGTAGGATGGTTTTGGAGGTAAAGAAGAAGAGAAGGAGAGTGAAGACTGAAAGAAGAATAAGATGGTGGAAACTGAAGGCGGAAGACTATAGTGTGAGATTCAGGAAAGAGGTCAGACAGGAGCTCTGTTGTGGTGAAGAGGTGCTGGATTGGGCGACTACCGCAGAAGTGATAAGGGAGACCGCTAGAAAGGTACTTGGTGTAACATCTGAAAATAGAAAGGAAGACAAAGAGATGTGGTGGTGGAATGAGGAAGTGCAGAAAAGCATAAGGAGAAAGAAGTTAGCAAAACAGAATTGGGATCGACAGAGTGATGAGAAAAGTAGGCAGGAGTACAAGGAGATGCGGCAGCAGCTAAAGAGGGAGGTGGCAAAAGCCAAGGAAAAGGCATATGAGGAGCAGTATGAGAAGTCATCTCCTGTTCCCGCGACCGCCAGCCTGCCCGCTGGTTCTGTTTCCAGACTCTGTGTCCATGTGCGGTTTACTCTTTGCCGTTGCAGTTTACTTTCGTTTTCGGACTCTAAGTTTCGTTTTGGATTACTCGTCTCGAGCAGATATTCTTTGTTTGTTTTCTCGCCACGGCAACTGTGAGTGTTTTTTTGTTGAACTGACTAATGCTAATAATGTTTTCCGCGTCCTGTCCATCAGCCTGACAATTGGTTAATCTTGAGCAATAAACAGTTAAAACTCAACCTCAGTTCTGTTTACTCTCTGACCGCGGTCCATACCCAACATGCACTTTTAATCATCACACACTTTCATAAACTTTGACGACAACAAATTACTCAGTCTTCACGTTCTTTTACAAAAGTAGCTATGACAACTGAACTATTTGGCAAAGCTGTTATATGAAGGATGGCTTTCTTTCTTTTTTTCTTTCTTTCTTATTTTTTTATTTTTTAAAGAGCAGCTAAACTATATTCCAATTGTCCTAAATCTTGAGCTTGTATTTCGCTTGCTTTTGCACTAAAATTATCTAGGCTAAACGCATTTGAAATCATTTTTTACACAGCACACTCCTGAGTGTCAATTACACTGTCATTTTCATTCTGGTTCCTCTCTTACTATACTATATCCTCACTATTAACTCTGGTTTAAACATTCTCTCATTTTAATCTTAGTGATGTTTACTTTTGTGTGCACTGAATATTGAACATACACTGCTTTCAAAGCTACAGCCTTGAAATGGACATTTTACTTTTTGGTGTTTTTTGAGATGTAACCCAGCCATTAGGGGGGCACAAGCCAGTGTACTCTTAGTGCCGGTCCCAAGCCCGGGTAAATGGGGAGGGTTGCGTTAGGAAGGGCATCCAGCGTAAAACATGTGCCAAATCAAATATGCGGATCACAAATGAGAATTTCATACCGGATCGGTCGAGGCCCGGGTTAACAATGACCGCCACAGGTATCGTTAGCCGACAGGGTACCGGTGGAAATTGGGCTACTGTTGGACGAAGGAGGAGAAGGAGAGGAGGAAGGCGTCTACAGAGACGGCAGGAAAAGGAGCAGTGTAGGAGAGTAGAGGTTCGGGTTTGAATGTTGGTACTATGACTGGTAAAGGGATAGAGGTAGCTGATATGATGGAGCGGAGAAAGGTAGATATGTTGTGTGTTCAGGAGACCAAGTGGAAAGGGAGTAAGGCCAGGAACATTGGAGGTGGGTTTAAACTGTTCTATCATGGTGTGGATGGGAAGAGAAATGGTGTAGGGGTGATTCTGAAGGAAGCGTACAGTAAGAGTGTAGTGGAGGTGAAGAGAGTTTCTGATAGGGTGATGATCGTGAAGGTGGAAGTTGAAGGGATGATGATAAAAGTCATCAGTGCCTATGCTCCACAAGTTGGCTGTGAGATGGAGGAGAAAGAAAGATTCTGGAGTGAATTAGATGAAGTGGTAGATGGTGTACCTAGGAAAGAACGATTGGTGATTAGGGCAGACTTTAATGGGCATGTAGGTGAAGGGAACAGAGGTGATGAGGAGGTGATGGGTAGGTATGGTTTTAAGGAGAGGAATGTGGAAGGGCAGATGGTGGTAGATTTTGCTAAAAAGATGGAAATGGCAGTGGTGAACACGTATTTTAAGAAGAAGGAGGATCATAGGGTGACGTATAAGAGTGGAGGAAGGTGCACACAGGTGGATTATCTTCTGTGTAGGAGATGCAACCTGAAGGAGATTGGAGACTGTAAGGTGTTGGCGGGGGACAGTGTAGCTAGACAGCATCGGATGGTGGTCTGTAGGATGGTTTTGGAGGCGAAGAAGAAGAGGAGGAAAGTAAGGTTTGAAAGAAGAATAAGATGGTGGAAACTGAAGGAGGAAGAGTGTAGTGTGAGGTTCAGGGAAGAGGTCAGACAGGGGCTCGGTGGTGGTGAAGAGGTGCCGGATGATTGGGCAACTACTGCAGGAGTGATGAGGGAGGCAGCTAGAAAAGTACTTGGTGTGACATCTGGAAATAGAAAGCAAGACAAGGAGACGTGGTGGTGGAATGAGGAAGTGCAGGAGAGCATTAGGGGAAAGAGGTTGGCAAAACAGAAGTGGGATCGACAGAGTGATGAGAAAAGTAGGCAGGAGTACAAGGAGATGCGGCAGCAGGTTAAAAGGGATGTGGCGAAAGCCAAGGAAAAGGCATATGAGGAACTGTATAAGAGGTTGGACACTAAGGAAGGAGAAAAGGATTTATACCGATTGGCCAAGCAGAGGGACCGAGCTGGAAAGGATGTACTGCAAGTTAGAGCAATAAAGGATGGAGAGGGAAATGTGTTGACTAGTGAGGAGAGTGTGTTGAGAAGATGGAGGGAGTATTTTGAGCAGCTGATGAATGAGGAAAATCAGAGAGAGAGAAGGTTGGAGGATGTGGAGTTGGTGAAGCAGGATGTAGATAGGATTAGTAAGGAGGAAGTGAGAGCAGCGATTAAGAGGATGAAGAATGGAAAGTCGGTTGGACCAGATGACATACCGGTAGAAGCGTGGAGATGTTTAGGAGAGATGGCAGTGGAGTTTTTAACCAGATTGTTTAACAGGATTCTGGAAGGGGAGAGGATGCCTGAGGAATGGAGAAGGACTGTGCTGGTACCGATCTTTAAGCATAAGGGAGATGTGCAGACCTGCAGTAACTACAGGGGAATTAAGTTGATCAGTCACACCATGAAGTTATGGGAAAGAGTAGTGGAAGCCAGGTTGAGAGAAGAGGTGACCATCTGTGAGCAACAGTATGGTTTCATGCCGAGGAAGAGCACCACAGATGCCTTATTTGCTTTAAGGATGTTGATGAAGAAAGTATAGAGAAGGACAGAAGGAGCTGCATTGTGTATTTGTGGATTTAGAGAAAGCGTACGACAGGGTGCCGAGAGAGGAGTTGTGGTATTGTATGAGGAAGTCAGGTGTGTCAGAGAAGTATGTGAGGGTGGTGCAGGACATGTATGAGGACAGTGTGACGGCAGTAAAGTGTGCAGTAGGTACGACAGACTGGTTCAGGGTGAAGGTTGGACTGCATCAAGGATTGGCCCTGAGCCCTTTCCTGTTTGCAGTGGTGATGGACAGGTTGACGGACGAGGTCAGACAGGAGTCTCCCTGGACTATGATGTTTGCAGATGATATTGTGATTTGTGGTGAGAGTAGAGAGCAGGTTGAGAAGAGCCTGGAGAGGTGGAGATATGCGCTGGAGAGAAGGGGAATGAAAGTCAGTAGGAGTAAGACAGAGTACATGTGTGTGAATGAGAGGGAGGGCAGTGGAGTGATGCGGTTGCAGGGAGAAGAGGTGGAGAAGGTGGAGGAGTTCAGGTACCTGGGGTCAACAGTGCAAAGTAATGGAGAGTGTGTTAGGGAAGTAAAGAAAAGAGTGCAGGCAGGGTGGAGTGGGTGGAGAAGAGTGACAGGAGTGATTTGTGATAGAAGAGTATCTGCAGGAATGAAAGGGAAAGTTTATAGGACTGTGGTGAGACCTGCGATGTTGTATGGATTAGAGACAGTGGCATTGAGTAAAAGACAGGAGGTGGAGCTGGAGGTAGCAGAGCTGAAGATGTTGAGGTTTTCGTTGGGAGTGACGAGGATGGACAAGATTAGAAATGAGTTTATTAGAGGGACAGCACATGTAGGATGTTTTGGTGACAAGGTGAGGGAGGCGAGATTGAGATGGTTTGGACATGTGCAGAGAAGGGACATGAATTATATTGGTAGAAAAATGCTGAAGATGGAGCCACCAGGTAGGAGGAAAAGAGGAAGGCCAAGGAGGAGGTTCATGGATGTGGTGAGGGAAGACATGCAGGTAGTTGGTGTAAAAGAGGCAGATATAGAGGACAGGGTGGTATGGAGACGGATGATCCGCTGTGGCGACCCCTAATGGGAGCAGCCGAAAGAAGAAGAAGAAGAAGAAGGTGTTTTTTGAGATGTCTATGCCAAAGTTGGGCAAAATATTCAGTAATCTGACAGGGTTCGAGAAAATCAAAGATGATAACTTTCTGCTCAAGTCGGATAAGACAGAAGTAGTTTTATTAGGGCCATATGCAGCTATGAGTAAACTTTCCGATTACGTAGCATCTCTGGATGGTGTTTTTATCTCAGTGTGTACAGCAGTCAAAGACATTGGTGTGATTATTGACCCTAGTCTTTCCTTTGAGGCTCACATGATAAAAATACTATATAAAGCACTTAACGGTCTCGCACCCCAGTATCTGAGTGAACTTCTGTACCAGTATGATCCTCCACGCCTACTTAGATCAAAAGGTGCAGGCTATCTGTTGGTTCCTTAAATAATGAAGACTATGGCAACGGGCAGATATTTCTCTTATAAAGCCCCACAGTTATGGAACAGCCTTCCAATCAGTGTTCGGGACTCAGACACAGTCTCAGTGTTTAAGTCGAGGTTGAAAATACATTTATTTAGTCAAGCCTTTGATCAGTAGATTTTTTCTTAAGCAAAGGCGCAGATCTGGAGGGAGCATGGATATAGAGTGTTTGGTGAACTGGGATATTTGTATGCTGTCGTCCACTCACATTCACATGTTCACTCAGGTTCGTTGACGGTGCTGTGGTGGGTCGTCTCTTATCCCAGAGATCCCTCATGTCTGTGTTACCTTCTGGTTCTCCCTTGTAGTTATGCTGCATAGCGAGTCTTGCCGGAGTCCAAACTGCACAGTGATATTAACTTTCATACAACAATAAGGACACTTAATAATCCATATCCTTCTCTTTCTGTCACCCTCTTCTCTCTCTCTCTCTCTCTCTCTCTCTCTCTCTCTCGGTCGAGTTAAACATGCTCCTGAGGCTCCAGTGACCACTGTTCCTGCCCCTCTCCCCTCCATGGATCTTCCCACTTCGTCCAGGCCTGCCTCTGGATAGTGTTCTCTTCAACTGGAGGCCACTCTGTGCAGCTTGGGACGGTTTCTCATCAACGCCTTGGGTGGTTCCATGAAATTTTGGAGTACGAACGGGCACTTTGAGGATGGATTGGACTGTAGTTAATGTCAACAGTCTCCTACACTAACTCAGGACTACTTTTCGCTTCTGATCATCATCACTGTACATTGTATATCTGCTACAAATGGACATTCGGTGCAACCCAGATGAGGATGGGTTCCCTCTTGAGTCTGGTTCCTCCCAAGGTTTCTTCCTATCGCCATCTCGGGGAGTTTTTCCTTGCCACAGTCGCCACCGGCTTGCTCATCAGGGACAAACTTACTTATAAAGAACATATTCACTTTTAATTACCACATTATCTGTGTAAAGCTGCTTTGAGACAATGTTCATTGTTAAAAGTGCTATACAAAAAAAAATAAAAATAAAATAAAAGGACACCTAATAATCCATATCCTTTTCTTCCTACCCCCCCTCCCCTCTTTCTCTCTCTCTCTCTCTCTCTCTCTCTCTCTCTCTCTCTCTCTCTCTTTCTCTCAGTCAAGTTAACCATGCTCTGAGGTTCCAGTGAACACTGTTCCTGCCCTCTTTCCTCCTCAGATCTTCCCAGTTCTTCCAGGCCGGCCTCTGGATAGTGTTCTCTTTGATTGGAGGCCACCAATCTGTGCAGCTGGGAATGGTTTCTTATCAATTCCTTGGGGTTCCATGAAATTACAGAGTGAGAAAGGGAACTTTGAGGATGAATTTGGACTGTAGTTAATATCAACAGTCTGCTACACTGACTCAGGACTACAGTTTGCTTTTGACCACATTCACTGTACCCCGAAACATCATTTATCTGCAACAAATGGACATTTTGTGCAACCCAGGTGAGGATGGGTTCCCTCTTAAGCTAAGAAACATGTCTATATCTGATGCAGAGAAGCTCGTCCACGCATTTATGACCTACAGACTGGTCTATTGTAATGCATTACTAGGTGGTTGTCCTGAATCATTTATAAAAAAAAAAGAGTTCTCACAAGGTCGAGAAAATATGATCATATAACCCCAATCTTATCATCCCTACACTGGCTACCTGTTAAGTTTCAAATCGAGTACAAACTATTGCTACTTACCTATAAAGCCCTAAATGGTTCAGCTCCCATGTATCTATCCAGTCTTCTAACACAGTCTTCGGGACTTCTGGTAGTTCCTAGAACAGCAAAGTTCACTAAAGGTGGTAGAGCATTCTCACATCTAGCTCCTAAACTTTGGAATAGTCTTCCTGACAGTGTTCATGGCTCAGACACACTCTCCCAGTTTAAGTGCAGACTAAAAACTTATCTTTTTAGCAAAGCCTACACATAACACACACATCACATATCATAACCTTGTGCTCCATTACATCTTATCAAATGCACATTATCAACTTGTGCTTGTTAATATTATAAACAGCGGCTACACTAAATCCTCTCCACTGCTTCTCTTTCTCTACCCATCCCGATGCATCCTGAGGTTGCACCAGCCTTAGTCATGTCCCACCTCATGAAGATTATGGACATTTAAAGAAGTAGACGCCGACCCCGCAAATATCTCGAACCATCTAGAGACGTACCAGCGCCAATTGGATCCCACTTCATGTGGAGTTTGGACACTCGACCTCGAGTGTTTAACGGCTCTGTTGAGCTATTTTATGAGTTGCTCAGTAGCTCCTAGTTCTATAACCACAAATGACTGTAAAAGACTGTAGAAAGGACATTACTTATAATCTTACATTCCAGTGCTCATGTTAGTTCTCACTCTCCAGTGTTCTGTATTGAAAGTATATAATCACACTCTTGATGTCAACCAAATGAGGAGAAAATCCACATTGGATTGTTTTTTACTAGCTGACAATGCAAATTTACATCTTTTGATCTGTTACCTAAAATGTTTCTATAATCAGCTAGCAAAAATAATTAAAGTACTATCTAGCTATTTATTTATCTAGAATGTCGTGGTACAATTGTATTAACTGAAGTGTACTAGCTTAGCTAACACCATGCTTATGAGCACGAGGTTGCATTTCTTTTATAACTAAAATGATTTAGTATTTCTGGCGTGCAATAAAGGGTCGAATTTTAATTTAAGCTACTTTAATAATTCACTCAAAGAAATAAATAAAACTCTAATCGGTCAGTGATAACGTTGTGCTGTATTTGTGAAAAGGTCATACGGTGAACATTTCTGAAAAAAATGGCAAGATGCACAAACACTATTGAAGAATATCAGAACTAAATAAATATAAACGTGGTGTTTGCGAATGAATCAGCACAATAACATGGTGAAAAATGTAAACACAGCATAAACTTATGTAGCCCAGGAGATATATAATAATATATAATAACAATGACATCGGACACAGATAATATGATTTAACGGGGATCTTTTATTTTCAGACTGCATGTTAAGCAGTGCAGCGTTAATTGTGCAAACTTTGGGGAAGATGGAGTTGGACTAGTGAATAACTAGAGAGAATGTAATAAAATTTAACTATATAGTTTACATTTGTTACACCTCATTTGGGAAATACAATGTATGTTTGTTTACATTTTATATTTTATTTTCTAAAGATATGTTCTGCTGAACTGTTCCTCTTATTTCAGCATATTTGTACAAATGTCTTTATTTAGGTAATATGGATTACAAAAACACAGGATGAAATTTATTTATTCAACTGATTTATTCATAAATGAATTTGTTCCCTCTCTCTCTCCCTCCCTCTCTCTTAATGGAGGAACATGGCATTGACCTTCAATCAATGCAGTAGGACAAAAATGTTTCAATGTCCTCTTGACATTAAAAAAATAAACAAAGTAATCCTTTGCCTCAGATAATTAATCACACAGGACCCTTTTGAGGGCATTTTATTGGTCATTATTGCTCATTAGCAGAAAAGCAGGCTCTGTCACCTCCCCACGGATTTGGACTGTAGTTAATGTTAACAGTCTCAGGACTACAGTTTGCTTCTGACCACATTCACTGTACCCCGCAACATCATTTATCTGCAATAGATGGACATTCTGTGCAACCCAAATGAGGATGGGTTCCCTCTTAAGATAAGAAACATGTCTATATCTGATGCAGAGAAGCTCAGAACAATCCAATAGAGCATGTCATAACTATATATAAACGTGGTGTTTGCGAATTAATCAGCACAATAACATGGTGAAAAATGTAAACACAGCATAAACTTACATTTAGTTTTACTAGCTAACCGTTATACCTCTTATTTATTATAGATTGATAATGTATTGGCTGTTTGAGTAAGTCCTACTCATAGTCACCAGCAGAGTTTGAAAATGCACTGCATCCATGCATGTGTAACCTTTGGTTAAAGGTATTAGAAATAAAAAGGAACCGACTATGCCACCTGGGTTATTTATTCACCCAGGAAAATAAATTGAACGCAAAAGAAAAATTTAACCAAAAAGTAAAAAAAATATGAAGGACCCTGCTGGTTCGGATGGGGTTAAAGACAGGGACGTGACTTTCCAAAAATAATACAAGTTTATTTCACAGAAAATGCTTACAAATATTTTAAAATACCTTTTACAGCTTACCAGTTATTTACCCACAATCGGAGAGACTAGATTAATTCCACTTTTTAAACAGAAGGGACAAAACACCCAGCAAATCAGTGCATAATTCTTAAACAATGAAACCAAAAAATAAACCAAAAACAAAGCCAACACACAAACATACTCTCCCCTTCTGTTTAAGTCTCAAATCACGGCTCATCAGATAATTACATGTGGAAATAATTACATAAATGGCAATCTATAAAACAGCTTGTAGAAATATCTATAAAACAGCTTGTAGAAATATCTATAAAACAGCTTGTAGAAATATCTATAAAACAACAGCTAGCACTCTTTGGCCGCACCTTATAAACGGGGTTAAACTATTGTCACTATATGCTACCTGCGTTCATGCACACATCCCTTTTCTAGCCACACAGCCTACAGATAGGAAAGGTATCAAAGAGCCAAACAACAGTGCTTTTTATAAAGCCAAGAACACGCTGAACTAATTACGTGGCACAGGTGTGCTCAATGTCAAAGCACAACTCTGCAGCAGTGGGCGTGTCTTCGGATTTAAAATTAACCCATTATGTATGCCTGTATATTTGTCTTTATTTTAAAAGCCATTCAACCGGTCACACATGGCGTCAGTTCAAGAACCAACCAATGCGTTTTATTTACAACCGACTACAAAAAGCTTTGAGTACAAAGATCATGCAAATAATAAATTAAACATATGGTTTTGATTGGTTCTTGAACTGACGCCATGTGTGACCGGTTGAATGGCTTTTAAAATAAAGACAAATAGACATAAACAGGAAGCTACAAATGGCTGCGAGATGGACAAGATGCTAGCTTCTGTTTGTTTAGGTAAGCGCTGTTTCGCTGTGTTTTTCTGATTGAGTGATGCGGATGAGTCCGCTTCAGCTTCGTCTGCTGAATCGAGGGCCTGCTTCTCCGAGAGGGCAGAAGCTCGATTCAGCAGACGAAGCTGAAGCGGCCTCATCCGACTCCAACCCCGCCGCTAAATCGGCCTGCGAGCCCCACGAGCGCTGGCACCACTTTGCCTCAGCGAGAGCGGGACCGGAGCCGCGAGGGAGAGAGCTCTACTCAAAGAGAGCTCTCCGGGAGCGAAGCGTGCGCATAGCCATAACAATGCGAGCAAACGACTCCCTCGAGAGCCGATTGTGCATGCTCCACTCCCAGGCAAACAACACACCGATCATGCGAATCCTTACCGGTAATGAAACGCGGACATGGATGAACACACTTACGGTAATTCTGTCTGCCAGCCATCACTCAATGGCTGCTTCTTCTCCCGGTGCGAGCAGCGCGGCATTACATGCCTCTCCTTCCGAGCAAGGTGAGCTGATAGATGCTAGTGAGCCCGTGGATTCCTCACAGCCTGTGCTGTATGAGGAACTCCTCGAGGTCGTGGCGTGAGCCGTAGCTAAGCTGGATCTAGCTTGGCCGGTGGAGCAGCAGAAGCAGCGCGCACCCAATAAGCTGGATGAGCGTTTTCTGCATCCTGTGTCACTTCCTCGGCGCCGGGGCCTGCCATTTTTTCCCGATTTGCACCCAGGTGTCCAGATCCTGGGAGACCCCGTACTCAGCGTGTACTTCTTCTCACCACTCCTCGCTTTATGCGTGCGGCTACGGGGTGATGCCGCGTGTTGAAGAGACGCTAGCCAGCTATCTCTCTCCTAGCATAGCATCGTCACTGAAGGCTCCGGTGTTCCCTACTAAGCCGATACGTGCTACATTAGCTTTAGTAGGAAAGGCTTACATGGCAGCGGGTCAAGCTGCGGGTTGTCTCCACACCATGGGTGTGTTACAGGCATACCAGGCTGACCTGCTACATGATTTGGATGAGGGACTTACCTGAGGGTCACCCTCGCCTCCAACAAATGGGCTGTGGTGCGGAGATCCTGACGATCTATGGTCGAGGAGGCGGTGTACACCTCACGCAATAGTGCCCGTCCCTCCCCTGCACCACCAGGAGGCCGGGCCGTTGGCTCTGCCACAGGATGTGCTTCAGAGCATGGCCTCCCTCCAGCGGGCGTCTCCCTACACTTCCGCCCAAAGTCTTGGCACGGATGGGGAGACCCGCCGCCTCTCACGAAGTGTCATCAGCTGCTCTGAGTGGGTCAGAGGCCAGCCCCAAGGGGCTGGTTCCCCTGAGGAGCTTTCTGGCGGCTTGGGAGGGGCTGCAAGAAGTCTCCCGGTGGGTCCTGCGGACTATAGAGGGCGGTTACGCGATTCAGTTCGCATCCTTTCCTCCCCGTTTCAACAGGATGTGTCCCACTATGGTGGAACCCGTGCAGGCTCTGGTCCTGGAACAAGAAGTGCGCACACTCCTGGGGAAAGGGGCCATCGAGGTGGTTCCCCCCTCGGTTTAAGAGTCAGGCTTCTACAGCCCGTACTTCGTCGTTCCGAAGAAGGATGGTGGGTTCTGTCCCATTCTAGATCTTCACTCCTTGAACCGCTCTCTCAGGAGGCTCAGGTTCAGGATGCTCACCCTCAAGGGGGTCGTTACTCAGATCAGGTCCGGGGACTGGTTCGTCACCATAGAGCTGAAGGACGCGTACTTTCACATCTCCATCCTTCCTGCACACAGGAGGTTCCTGAGGTTTGCTTTCCGGGGCGTAGCAAACCAATATCGGGTCCTCCCGTACACCCTGGCACTCTTACCCGCACCTTCACAAAATGCGTCGATGCAGCACTGACCCCGTTGCGGCTCCAGGGCATCCGCATTTTAAATTACATCAACGATTGGTTGATCCTGGCTCATTCAGAGCACCAGGCGATTCGGCATCGAGATGTCGTCCTCGCCTGCATGAAGGTGCTTGGGTTTCGGCTAAACACCAGCAAAAGCGTGCTTTCTCCAGCACAGAGAACAAACTTTTTGGGCGTAGTGTGGGACTGGATGCAGGCACGGTTGTCGCCTGCTCGGGTCGAGGTCATCCTTACTGCCATCGGGAGAGTGCGGGAAGGCCAGCCACTTACTGTGAGGCAGTTTCAGAGGCTGCTGGGTCTGATGGTGGCGGCGTCCAGCATAGTTCCGCTTGGGCTCCTGCACATGAGGCCCTTACAGTGGTGGCTCCGGGGAAGGGGGTTCTCCCTCAGGGGAAACCCGCATCTTACTATCAAGGTCTCGCGGTCTGCCCTTCGAGCCTTGGATGTCTGGAAAGACCGGACATTTCTGTCCCGTCGAAAGGAAGTCGGAGCAGCTGCTTGTCTGCTATGGCCCTAACAGGAAAGGTTTCCCGGCCAATAAGCAGACTTTGAGCAGATGGGTAGTGAATGCGATTGTGAAGCCATCTTAGATTTTAAAATTTTCACATTCACAGCAGCATCTTAAAAAAACATACATCAATATAATTAAGACATATCCTAGAATCTCATCAGTGAATTGTTCCCACCTCTGCCTCGCACAGTAATAACTTATGCCGGGGGACCAGTCATGGAATCCAAAACTTATGAATGTAACAATTAAAATATTAACCTTGCGTCTGAACTTGAATCTTAAACAAATATTTGGTCATTGCCAAAAGCCAGTGATTAGAACAATGATTCTGATCAGCTGAAAAATGTAAGTCACACCTCGGATCATGGTGGCCCAGAATGTTCAACACACTGCAACTGAAGAAAACATATGCAAATAGAAAAAACACCAGCAAATTAAGAAAACATCTTCATCAGTTAAACACCACATGCTGCAAATCCTCACAACGCAACTAAATACAGAAACGTCCTGCAAATCCTCAAAACACAACCAATTAATTTGTACTGCAAATAGCACAGACCACAAAATAAATGTTTCATCGGGACCCCAACAAGTGACGAACCCGGGACTGCTTGTTCAGTGTCTATTGATCAGTGGTGGTGTTGATGATCTGAAAGGTGTTTTTTGTTTATTTTAACATCCTGATTATGATTCCTTGGCTTTGCCAGTTAACATAATGTTTTACAATTAATTGTGTATTTCATCAGATTATTTAGGATAATAATACTCAAAAGGCCAAGGAATCATAAACAAACAACTTACCTTTTAGGTCATCGACAACACCACTGACGAATAGACATTGAACAATAAGCAGTCCCAGATGGGTTTGTCACTTGTTGTTGTGCCCTTGAAACATTTATTTTGTGATCTGTGCTATTTGGTTGTGTTGTGAGGATTTGCAGCGTGTTTCTGTACTTGGTTGCATTGTGGGGGTTTGCAGCACATGTGTTGTCAAACTGATAATATTGTTTTATTTAATTATTAATTATTTATTTCAATTTGCATGTGTTTTCTTAAGTTGCAGCGCGTTGAGCTCTCAGCCACCGTAAAGCAAAAAAAATAATAGAAAGTAGAGCATGCTACCACATCAACCAGGGCACAACCTATTATTTGTATGTATAAAGCATGCAAGTTACATGAGCATAAGACTATCAGAACAAAAAAAACAAAAACAAAAAAAGACTGAAAATCACAAGGTTGTAAACACCTTCTAATCCACCATTTGCCCAAACTGTTAACTGAACTGAGTGAATGGTGTTAAAATTACACAATACCATGTAAAAAGTTAAATGCATCAATATGGTGAATTTTAGGCTTTGTTGTGATTAATGTTTAGAATAATTAGTGGGGGCCTTGAACACAGATCGATTATTAAATTCGTACTGGTTCACTTTGGACCGTGAATTTTAACTGACCACTGTAACATTAGTTTAGGTTACTTACTCATAACGATGTTTTGTCTTTTGTTTTTGCATTAGTGGAGCTAACGCAGCAAGTGTTCGAATTGACTGCACAAACCGAAGCGTGCTTGACATAAAAATACCGTGAAAGCGATTCAGAAGAATACGGAGTTGTCTGCTCTCGAATTTGTCGGTCTGCACTGCACAGCTTCAAGTCAAACACGTCTCAGTTCGTGATGTCTATGCGCATGCGTGAAGCCTCGGAGCCGAGTGCTGGGGGGGAGCCTGACTGACTTTCTGAACGGCGCAAAATGACGTTTATTATCTTTAACGTGATCGTAACATATCATATTTTTTGTAATGTTTAGAAACGATCGAAATATGAACTTTTTTTTATCACCTCTACCTATTTCACCTAAATCACATCAAAATAATGTTAAGTATTGTCACAATCTCCTCAGAGCTTTTCTTTGTGTATTGCATATACACAATATAAAGGTAGTCAAAGAACCCAGCCATTATGAAAGCACAAGCCAGTGCACTCTCAGTGCCAGTCCCAAGCCCGGATAAATCGGGGAGGGTTGCGTTAGGAAGGGCATCCAGCGTAAAAACATGTGCCAAATCAAACGTGCGGAGGATCCACGGTGGCGACCCCTAACGGGAGAAGCCGAAAAAATGAAAGAAAGAAAGAAAGAAAGATTTCTTTTGACAAATATAGCTAAATATAGCCCAAATGTGGCCCATACAGGGCCCTCGAATAAACAAAATGGGCAACCTAACTGGGGGACCCACAACCCTGACTAAGCTGGGGCCCACATTCAGCCCTTTAAAATGACCTGACCCCATGCCCACGTGATGCCCATATAACTCAGATAAAACCCATGTGGGGCCCACATGGACATGTTGGCTGGAATTTAAATTAGTTTGATGATCTGAAACATTGAAGTGTGACAAACATGCAAAAAAATAAGAAATCAGGAAGGGGCAAAGATTTTTTCACATCATTGTATATATCAAGGATGTACAGCGGCTATAAATAAGAGCCGTAACATTATTATAATTTTTTTACATTTACGTATTTTTTATTACGTATTTTATTTCATCCTTGATTACTTAAAACTATCAATAAAATTATACAATCAATAGTATTTTTTTTCACTCATAAATAAAAAAAAAAAAGGGAACGACTGATTTTAGACTTTATTATATCCGCACTCCACTCCCGTAGGTGGCAGACCGTGCACCAAAACAAAGCAATGAAACGCCCAAAGCAGCAGCAGCAGAAGAAAAAGAAGCTTCTGCAGTAGCAGCAGCAGCAGCAGCAGTAGTGTATGTCTTTGTTTTAGATATTGTGTATTTCTTCAGTCATTCGTCTCACCTTGAGTAAATTGAAATACCGCTAAGCGTTTTGGCACTGAAGCGTTTATCATGAGCAAACGGAAAGCACCGCAAGAAACTTTAAATGAAGGCATTACAGACTTTCTTATTGGTAAGTTTTGGATTGCTTGACAGTCCAAACAAAAGGCACAGCTAGCTGTGTAGTTAAATGTACGCATAGCTATTTTTTTGCGCTGATTTGCTAATGTTGCTTCGGTTCTGTGCATTTAAATGACACTGCAGACTAATTACATTTATTAAGTATGTTAAGATTTGCTCCACCGTTAAACAGCCACATCTGCTTGGGTAGCTGCGGTTTAATTAACTGTTCTGTGTGAAAATTTTAGATGTTTTGATTGGGCTATCCCAAAATAGTAAATGTAAGTTTTTTGTTTTTACCGGTAACAGGTCGTGCTTAAGTTAATCTTCACCTCAAAGATTAGAATGGAAAAATGTGAACCACGACCATGCTATAGTTGTTTGTGCCAGATGGGCTGTTTAAATAGTTCAGAAACCTGTTGACACCTTGAGACCGCTAAGTCTATTTCATAAAAAAATAATAATAATAATAAACAAATTCATATATTTTATTGCTTGCCAAGAAAAAAAAACTATAAGATTGTTTCCTGTTACGCTATTCTTAGCTAAATAAAATCAACGGAATACACTAAAGACTGCCTATACTGTGTCTAAAGGTGCAGTGCTTTTATGAACAGACTTGTAAAAACGTCAAATGTGCATGTTATAACCAAATCATACAGTAAATATTGTGTGGACGTAAAAATAAATAAATAAATAAATAAAAATTATTTAATGTTGCCATAATTTCCCCTTACATATTTTTCTGAATGGATACTTTTTTTCTTTTTAGAATTGGCCAATTATGAAAAAAATGTCAACAGGGCCATCCATAAGTACAATGCATACAGGTAAATCAACAACATTAGTTCATTACTGGTAAATATGTACTTGAAGAGCGATACTTGAATAAACAGATGTAACCCTCTATATGTTCATGCATCCTTTATAGAAAAGCTGCTTCTGTGATTGCTAAGTACCCACATAAAATTAAAAGTGGCACAGAAGCCAAGAAACTGGTAAGTAAACACTGTTTCCTTATTATAAAAATTTGATTTATTAATTAATATTAATAAAAAAAATGTAAAGAGAATTTTAATAAACCTTTAATAGATGTAGAATTTTTTCACACCAAACAACTCACACAAGCTGTAATAAACAAAAATATCCTGTGCCTTTAGGATGGAGTTGGTGCAAAGATTGCTGAGAAAATTGATGAGTATTTAACCACAGGGAAGCTTCGCAAACTGGAAAAGGTATTTAGTCCTTATGCTAATTTTGCAGGACTACTTACAGTTATCCAAATATTTATAGCTGGTATGTTTGCATCAATGAGCAGAAGAGTAGAAAGAAATCAAATTTTAATTTTCGTACTATTGGTGTCTACTTTATTACGTGTAGATTCGCAGCGATGACACCAGTTCCTCAATCAACTTTTTAACTAGAGTGACTGGAATAGGGTAGGTAAATATTTTTTACATAACAAAATTTGTTAAATTCATCAGTTACTAAGTCTAAATCTTTTATTTTGTAGCCCAGCTGCTGCTAGAAAGTTCTATGATGAAGGTGTCAAGACCCTAGATGGTTTGTCTTCTGTATTTATTTACATTTCTTTTTGTTTAATTGTTTACAATTTATGGCCAGAGCTTTTTCATTGCCCTGCTTTTAGATCTGAAAAGGATTGAACATAAACTGACCCATCATCAGCAGATTGGCTTAAAGTAAGTGTACAGTCTGAGATTAAGTCTAAAATATAGATGATTGATTTGTGTGTATGTATATGTAAGTATAATTTAATTACCTTTATTAAGATATTTTAAAGAGTTTGAGAAGAGAATTCCCCGCTCAGAGATGGAGAAAATGGAGGTAGTTTGTTAATTAAGTTTCATAATTTCAGCATTTTGAAAGTCTTTATGTATTGCCATATTATTTTACTTGGTGGTTTTCCCCAGGCTTTAATATTACAAGAGTTGGAGCAGATTGACCAGGAGTATATTGGCACTATCTGTGGCAGCTACAGACGAGGTTAACTACTTTGTAATTATTAATAAATCTGTCACCATTACTAAACATTAACTGCTAGATCACCACTCAGTAACAACATAATGACTATTATCTTTACTCCAACCACAGTGTATTTTATTATAATACACATACACACCTCGGTACTTGTCGGTAATTTATTCCGGAACTCGTGACGTGTGCTGAAACTGACGATTACCCAAGAAGTAGTTGGTAGCATTTTTAACCACTTTAGGATTCATGATTTAGGCTTAAAATGCACAGAAAGCACTAGAGAGAACTCTATAGCACAGTTTGCGAGCTAAAAGGAGACACTACATGCATCTGTTTGCATCTGTTGTACATGCATCTGAGTGTCTGAAGCACTCACAAGTTTCATTGCGAGGGGCAGTGCTGTGTTCCGAGAATACGATGAGTGCCGAAACATTTTTCAGTAGTCATAACGTGATAAATAGCAAATTTGATGAGTCACGCAGCCGACGAGTACAGAGGTATTACTGTACAATTCTTATAATTTCTGACATTTTTAGGAGCAGAGTCAAGTGGTGATATTGATATTCTGCTGACTCACCCAGAGTTTACCTCCCAATCCCATAAACAAGTAAGTACTTATGTTACATTGGTAATTATTTTTTTTTTATTTACACTTTAAAACCTGTTGTGAAAGCATGCAGGTGGTTTAAAAGAGTGAAGCCTAGTAAAGGCATGTGGAATTTTATTAGTTTTAGTTAGTTAGTTTAAATTTTTGTATCTCTGGGAACTCTGACACTCAGTGCATCTGGGAAGTATTCACAGCGCTTCACTTTTTCTATATTTTATGTTACAGCTTTTTTCCATAATTGATAAAATCTTTCAGAATTCATTACTTTCCTTAAAATGCTAAAAACAATACCCCATAATGACAACATGAAAGAAGTTTTTTTGAAATCTTTGCAAATTTATTTAAAATAAGAAACTGAAAATTGTCATATGCTCATAAGTATTGTATAAGTATGCTCATAAGTATTCACAGCCTTTACAGTTCAGGTACATCCTGTTTCCACTGATTCTGTTTCACTGTTTCTACAACTTGATTGGAGTCTACCTGTGGTAAATTCAGTTGATTGGACATGATTTGAAAAGGCACACACACCTGTGTGTATAATAAGGTCCCGCAGTTAACAGTGCATGTCGGAGCACATACCAAGCCATAAAGTCCAAGAAATTGTCTGTAGACTTCCAAGACAGGATTGTATCAAGGCACAGGTCTGGGAAAGAGTACAGAACATTTCTGCGCATTAAAGGTCCCAATGAGCACAGCGGCCTTAATCATCTGTAAATAGAAGAAGTTTGGATCTACCAGTACCGTAATTTTGGGACTTTTATACGCACCCAAATATAAGCCGCACAAACTGAATTTTACAAAGATTTTTATTTTGAACATAAATAAGCTGCACCTGTCTATAAGCCTGTCTATATGTCTACACTGAAACTAATGAACTTTACACAGGCTTTAACGAAAGACAGTGTCTGTTACATGGTGTAACGGGTGAAATATGTTGTTGCTTCTTTAAGAGTAGAGCGGCATTTTGGGAATAGCCTGCCGCCACATTTTCCCGGTATTACTGCATGTGTGCAAGGCCGAGGAATATGTCCTTATTATTTTCTGATGCTCATTTCTAAGTTTGTTTGACTAAACCGTAACGCTGTTGCCAAGAAAAATTAAAAAGGACGAGTTTTGGAAACCTGTCTGTGCTTATATGATTTCCGTTATCCCTTGACCCTGATACAGCGCGTTACAACAGCTTGTATCTAAACAGTAGCCTACCAAGAAAGTCATTGTTCACTGTCTTCCTCCTTCCTTTCACAACTATTTCTCTGGAGAGGGAAAAAGTAGCGGCTTATAGTCCGGAAAATACGGTACTCTTCCGACAGTGGGCCACCCGGCCAAACTGAGTGATTGGGGGAAGAAGGGCCTTAGTCAGGGATTTTTTATCCAGCCAATTTGGCACCAATTATACAATGGTTAAAGTCACAGAGAGCACACTCCCCCCCACCCCCATTTTTATGTTTTACGTGAACTATAATTTAAGTTACTGACCTGTATCTGCATTATTTTATGAATTGTCTTGCTGCCACATGAGTGTATGATTAGGTAGGTTGTAACATGGTATGTGGAAAAATACCAAGGCGGTGAGAAATGTCTTGTGCACGTATTTTTCACCTTTTTATTCCCTTCTCCTCTAGCCCAGGTTACTCCATGCAGTTGTGGTACACCTTGAGTCTATTGGCTTCATCACTGATACTTTGTCCAAAGGAGATACAAAATTCATGGTGCGAGTAGTCAATTTATTTATTTATTTTTTTTTCCTTCTTTTCTTTCTATAAAATTCTGTGCTTGTCTTTCCTTAGGGTGTATGCCAGCTACAAAGAAAAGCTGAGGACATAAAGGATTATGATCACCGCCGTATTGATATCAGGTTGGTGTCCTCTACTAAGAACCTTCATATTTACCACAACATAATTAATAATTATTAATTAAGCATTGAATAGTTAAGCCATATTTTTAGTGGCAGAAATAAGAATCCTGTGGTGTAAATTACAACCCCAATTCCAAAAGAAGTTGGGACGATGTGCAAAATGTTAATAAAATCAATGCAATGATTTGCAAATCTAATTGATACGTATTATGGAAGGATATTCTGGACAAAATTCAAAAGGAATTGCAAATTGTATTTGCAGTTGTGCTTCCCATATGTGGACACATACATTGTGACATAATCCAAACGCAATTGCAAATCTTGCTTTACCGTTTGCATTTTTGCTTTGACGAAGGAAGAGTGCCAAATTTTAAATGGAAAGGCAAAGTCCATTTGCAACTGTATTTTCCATGTCTTTTGACTTATGACCATGTCATATTAATATTAATGACAGTGTAAGCTTTTTTACTTTCTCTGTGTCGCATGTGAAGCTTGCCAAAACTTAAAAGGTATTAAAATTACTTTTGCATTTGAATTTCCAAAGCCTTTCATGGTTTGCACAGTTCATAACCCCTTGTATACCTGACAAGCCATGCCTGTTAGTCAAGCTTTTTAAGAAGGGTCAATTCTTATGTTCTATTGTGAATAAATTATGGGTTTATGAGATTTGAATATCATTGTTTTACTGTTTTTATTTAAATTTTACATTGTCCCAACATTTTTCGAATTGGGTTTGGTATAATCCACCATATAATTTACATTTAAATGTCGGAGTTATTATATACAGTATTTGAGTGATCAAAGCACCAAAGTCCACTCAAACCTAATATGGTGGAGGGCTTGGGAATAAAAAAGCTTTAAAAACATTTTCATCTGGTGCTTTGTAAATGCTGCAGTCATGTTTAAATATATAGTAAAATTGTTTCATCGCATCTAAAATACTGTATGTCAATTCTTCCACAATTATTTTTCTATTATAATATTAACATTTTATATCCAGTAACTGTTAAAATAAGTTTTTGCTGTTTGAATAATTTTAGTAGGAAATTGAAAGAAATTGAATACTTAATTTAATAATATTAAAAGTGGACTCACTTTTTTTGGTTTAAGTTTGAATACACTGAATATTCTCTTTATCTTTATATCTACAGACTCATTCCTAAGGATCAGTATTTCTGTGGTGTGTTGTACTTTACTGGAAGTGATATATTTAATAAGAATATGAGAACCCATGCTCTTGAGAAAGGCTTCACCCTTAACGAGTACACTATTCGTCCACTAGGAGTCACGGGTAAGAAAATATTAATACTTCGGTCTGTTTCAATTGCTGCCTATTCCAATGACCGATATTAACCTTTTCTTTCTTTGCACTTCAAGTTTAATATATAAAGTTTATAAAACTGTTAGTTTTACATATATTAGTAAGGAAATTGAAGGGAAAATTGGATGGAAAAAAATATAGGGAAATGTCCTACAGTGGCCCAAGTCCTGATTTCAAGCCTATTTAGACTCTGGCAGTATTTGAAAAACTACATTGAAAATGTCCTCAAGCATCAGCCAAACAACCTATACAACCTGTAGCAAGTCTGTGAAAGTCACTTTGTCACTAAGACTTATTGCAACAAGTGGTGGCTTGACTAAACATTAATGCAGTGTGCCTTACAAAATGTGTGTGTGTGTGTGTGTGTGTGTGTGTGTGTGTGTGTGTGTGTGTGTGTGTGTGTGTGTGTGTGTGTGTGTATATATATATATATATATATATATATATATATATATATATATATACACACACATATATATGTGTGTGTAATATATACAGTGAGGAAAATAAGTATTTGAACACCCTGCTATTTTGCA